>NC_092027.1:16708720-16966220 GCF_042242105.1 Pempheris klunzingeri
CATCAACAAAGCAGTGTCTCTAGAGAAAGAAAAGGAGAAGGAGACACGGTGAGGGAGAGACGCTGGGGAAAAAAGCTGAGTGGAAGGGAAGGTGAGAGGAGGGAGAAGATGGCAGTGGGAGGAGAAAATATTAGCAGTGACTTGAGGAGATTTGAACAGATGAAGTAATCCAGGCGGAGGGGGTGGCTGTGAAAAACAGACAAAATATGAAACCTTCAACGTCAAAATAATGGAACATGAACTTCTGAATGGAGAAACAAACAAGGACGTGGGAGAAAACCCATGCAATGATGCAAACAAGTGAATAATGTTAAGCGTCACAACAGTGATAGAATGCCTTACTCATCTGCTGTGCTCATTTTTGGGCCATAAAAAACACGGGCAGCAACACAGGACTGATTAGTTGTGCAGAATTGCTAAAGTCATCACCAGCTAAATTAAAGGATGTGTGTGTGTGTGTGGGTGTGTGGGTGTGTGTGTGAATGAGTGGAGGAGTTTTGGAACACTGAAGCAATGACTTTATCAGAGATAAGTGCTCCATAGTCTTGAATTATATCTGCTTCTTAAATGTAATTACACCTAAGGGTTGGAGTAAGTATGGAGTTATGGCTTACACGCACACTCACACACACAACTTTACTTCCCCTGGAGTGTCTGCCGGTCAGTGCATGAGTGACTGATGTGACTGGTTTATCTTCAGGCTATTTGCACTCCATTAGCTGCGTATTACATTGCCCTGATGCTATCTGCTTTTGCTCAACACCATGTATACCTGTGAGGCAACACAGAGGGCTGCGCAACCCCGCATGTTTAAAACCGCATGCAGAATATTCAGCCGATAATGCAAGTGCAAACGCCAGCGCATACTGTTTGAATAACTATTGAAATATTTCAGTCCTTCGCAGCATTTCTTGTTTTGCTGACAGATGTGCATTCATGTCATAAAAAGCTTCATAATTGGAGGCCTCATTACCGAATCCGCAAAAACACAACATAAAGGCTCTGACAGCGGAGGTAAGGAAGTAAAAAAAAAAGAAAAGAATTGCACTCTTTGTTCATTTGTTCTCCCTTTGTAGAGACATAAGTCAATTACACTTACAGCAAACAAATCAAGGCTGACAAATGAAACAAGGTGACGCTCACACGTCCACTGTGTTTTCCCCTGCTCCGCACAAATCGCTTTGCAATAATCCTCGGGCAGAAAACAATTAGGGATAAAATAAAACTAATTCAATGGCGTGCCACTTTTGCCCCTAGCAAAGTGACAAAGCTAAGTGGTAGCCATAAGAAATACTGTTATTTAATCGCTTGTACTGGTGTCTGCAGGTCTGTGTGTGTGTGAGTAAATAGAGCGATTAAGACACAAAAGAATGAGCATGAAAAGCTGCCTGTAGTTACATGTATGTTGTATTATGATCCATTCTTACATTCTTATACTTGTGTCTATCATCTATATCTGCTTTCGTAGAAATGTTTCTGAAGGTTAGAGGGTGTTTGCTAATAGTTTTCATTGTGTAAAAACCGTTACTTAGCAATTGTAGTCGTATTAAGGCAAGAAATTACTACTAGCAACAGTAGTAGTGTGAAGGTCTACTTATGCCTAAATAAACAGATTGTATAACACAGCGTCAGGCGCAAAAGCAGATCAAATAATGTGTTGATGAGTCAGCATCGCAGGCATCGAGATTTCGATGCATCACAGACAGAAGTTGAGAGAGACAGAGGGTAGTGATGCAGCATGATGGAAATGTGAGTGATAAAGCAAACAAGCAAACAAAACACTAATGTGCTGTACTGGTAACGACTCAGTGCAATGTTGACTTTCCCAGAATCTCTCAGATTAAACGGATATGTTATTTAATCAAATGCAGCCATTTGCCACTTAGTATAGCACACACCCTATCCCTCTCTCACTGGCTGAAGCCTTTCCATGCTCACTGCATCTTTCTCTCTCTGTCTTGGACTCATCCTCTGCCATTGCTCCCTTCTACTGTATGCTGCCAAAAGCATGTGGACACCCCACACCACACACTGATGATCACAATCGAAATCCTGCCAGCAAAGCTCTGATTGGTCAATTGTTTCTCCATCTGGAGGAAATAGCCATCAATGGGCACGTCTCCGGACCTATTTGAATCACTGAATAAATCTGAGATGTGAGCAGTGAGTCTGGGTCCATGAGCTTGTTTTTTAATTCTAATAAGGGAACATAATGCTACAGAGTACAGTTCTGTTGTCACAAACAGCGCACTGTGAGTTTGGTTTGGACAAACTTGACTGGCCTGCAGAAATCTTAACCCATCTGCACGTGTTTGGGATGAACTGGAGCTCCAACTATGACCTCACTGATGTTATTGTGGCTGTTTTAGCACAAATCCCTGCAGCTAGGTTGCAAAATCTTGTAAAAAGTTATGTGGGCTTTTATAGCAGCATATACTTTTGGTATTTTATTGTGTAAGCAATTGATTGTTCATATAATAATAATGCATGCATGCACTATAAGGCTTTAAGGCATCATGTAAAACTCTGAATCTATATTAAAATTTCATCATTTGGATTTGCATCTCTCTCTCTCTCTCTCTTGCTGTGATCTTCAGTTTCTCCCTCGCCCCACCGAGGGACGCCACTAATAAACTCCGAGACAAGGTTGGGCTGAAGATCTGATTAGCCAGCAGGGCTAACAGGAACACAGTGACCGATGGAGCGCCCCACCCAATGCTATTTACTTTCTACTCGACGCTTCTTTCATTCCTGTGGCAAAGATGATCAAAGAGCAGCAGAGAGAAGCAGACAGCGAGGGAAAAGGGAGAAGAGGAAGAAGAGAAGGAGGAGGAGGAGGGAGAGGCAGTGGTGTGTTTGTGTGTGTGTGTGTGTCTGTGTGCGTTGGTGACGTACAGTACTGGTACTGATCTGGAATTAGCTGCAGGCTCTAATAAACACACTCATATGCCATTTGCCTCGTTTCTGTATACTATCGATGGTCTCGCCTTTAACCCTTATGCCTGCGGATCTTAACATTAATGCCCTCTGTCTCTTAATTGTGTCTGTTTCGATATGGAGCCTGGATTAAGATGCCCTGTTGGAGTCCTCAACATCTCTGCACTTTCCTCTATTTGCTTGCTATAGTGATGCACGTCCCTCACGGTGAAATCAATAGCGGTATGTTTACAGCAGAATATGGAGTGCTAACCTTCGCCTTTCCAACAAACTAAATAAGCATAAGTGCAACTGGTCACATGCAACAAGTGTGTAATTACATGCCAAGCAAATCCTTTTGGTACAGCGTGGCTAGCGTGTACACATGTGCATGTGTGTATGTGCGTGCGTGCACAATATGTGTGCTTTATCCATTATCACAAGGTGTTTGGATAACTAATTAGACTGCTATGCTCTGTGTCTCCCAGGGATAAACAAGAGAAAACAAAGGGAAAGGGTGAAATCAAGGAAGAAAAATATGACTGCAGCAGCACTGAAGAAAAAACAGCAAAATCAACACAGAATGGAAAAATATGCCAGGGATTTGCCTAAGCCAGGAAACAAATGGTGCACAAGGAGAACGTCTGTGCCTCACACTCACATAGATTACAGCTAAAGGGAACGGGTTTCTTCTATTTTTGGATGGGTGCTTGAGGGGGTAAGGGGGTGGGGGAACCACAGGTTCCATGCCACCATATTGTTTTGGTAGCCGTCTCTCTGTTTATCCGTTTCTTTTCACTGGAGTGAAAGTCTGCAACAGAACAAAGGACCAAATGTTTCGGAAAAATTGTACTTTGATTGAAGTCAGTCAGAGAAATGATTTCACATACACAACAATGACAGAGGGGGCCGACTTACATGTTTCACTGAGCTCTTCATGTCAAAAGAAGTCTTGCTGATGTCAGAAATTTGGCCACCATTTTGAGTTTCACCACAGATATAGTATTTTCTATTTCTATATGTGAAAATGAATGTGTTTAGGATGCTTCTGTTGTGAGTGTAGGAGAAAAATGTAAGGATTTAAAAAGCAATTTCAAAAATCTAATTTCACACTTTGTCCCTCGCATTTGAAGATGTTAACACTGAGTACCTCAATATTTGTGAAAGTTGTAGCTGAAGTGATTGCAGCAACAAAATTGTATGTAATGTATGTTCCATCTAACCTAACCTATCTTCAACAGAGCATTCACAACATTGTCAGATTAAAATCCAAAGATGAGCACGGAGTGCATGCACTGATGACAGTGAGTGTATTGCTCATGTGTCACAGACAGCTGAGTGTATTGATCGGTTTTCTCACAGTGGGGAGTGAATAGCTTAATATTCCTGCAGTTTTGTTAGCGGACTCGTGTCATTTATTTCACCCTATTTGGCCGTGGCACATTTGGCAGTAAAGACACAAACAGGAGGCGGGCTTCAGGTCTGAACCTCTTCCTTCAATCATAACTGAAAGTGCTCAGCAGGTAAACGAGTCATCATTGTGCCTGTGTGATGTGCACTCTGCATGATGTGATTTTGCTTTTCTACAGGAACCAGAGCTTGCAGGCATATTGCATTTGTATTGCTCTCTTATGGGGGCAAACACTGTTTGAACCAGCCAGATCACTACAGTGTCCGCCCTGAAGTTTTATCCAAGAGCCCATATAAATCAACAAATAGGCTGTGTCTTTTTCCATCATCAGACCACCAAATATTTATGTTACATTGCAAAGCAAGATGATACATGATAAAAAAAAATGGCGGAACAAATCATATTGTTTAGAAATGGTAACATTAAGATAAAGGAATATGTTTCACATCTATACACTGTGGGAACTAAGTACTGTGTACTGCTGCTATCATGCTTGAAAGCATGCATATTACTATATATATATATATATATATATATCCTATATACACATATACACTTGAAATATCTAAATATCAGTCCCAGTTATGCAAGCAGTGAAAAGATCTATAATAAGTCTGCTTCCCATCCTGCTCTCCCCGTTCTACAATGCGAAATCAAGACGCGCTGTACATGTTAAACCTGCTGCACATGCGCACTCACGAGTTGCGCTGTGCCTTAGGTATTGCAATTGGAAAATTGTGACTGACATGATTTGCATAAGTTGTCATGCAAATCAACAAAATGAATTCCCCTGCAGTGAGAAAAGCATAACATCTGCCTCCCACCACCCCTTTGTTAGGCTGTGTTTATCATAATTCATATCACAAAACTCTTGGCTTTGTCTTCATTCCTGCCATATTATGTGCTATTGCTCTTTATGATAAATACTCTTTAAGCCTGTCAAATGAAAAAATGAATAAAAAAGAACTGCAACAAACATTTAAATAGAAGTTTTTCAACTCAACATGCTCTTTAAGTTTCTGTAAACAGGGCTAATTACCAAAGATGACCTTGTGTTGACTGCATCACAAGCATTATCCAAAGTAAAAAATTACTAATTTGAGCTGTAGTTGCTACAATTTTAATTTTATGACCTTGCTACGTTTTCAGCACAAGACATCATTTATTCAATATATTTGATTTGGCCAAGTCTAATTTTGGATGTATTTCACATGAAGCATCTTCATCTGCTGGCATGGGCAACAATCTTGAGCCAAGAGTATATTACATCATTTTGACACATTTTACCAATTTCGTGTGCAGACCTGCTGTGATATTAATTAACTTGACTCTGATTTTCGCCTTCCAGCATAATGTTCTTCACATAAAATCTCACATAAAACAGTCAACTCACACTTAAATTCTATTAAGTGGGGTGGTACAAGGCGAAAGGTACAATTATATACGAATGTCTATTTTTTTTCACAACACACATTGACTAAAATGTGAGCAAGGTGCACTACATGGGCATTATCATACCTCTAGTTTTAGTGATTATGTTTTCATCCCCGATGGTTTTAATGGCTCAAAAGGTTGGAGTCCCCCCCAAAAAAATTTGGTACATTCCTTCAGCTCAAATGAGCGTGGGCCAAAACACACGAGGGCTGAAAACGACACAACATGGCATCCCATTTGAAAAGTGCACTGCATATTTAATCTTTAATCACAGCAAGAAAACATTTCATGCTGCTGCTGAAGTGTATCCAGTTAAGAACATTGATAGGCCTGTGGATGGGAGATGTCAATAGCAATACACACAATGAGTGATACGCAGGACGTGGGGTATAAATTCACAGCCATCTAGTTGATTATTTCTCTAATCTGGGGTTACAGGGCCTAATAATTCTGCCTCACAGGTGAGCAGATGTCATAAATCTCAACATCGTTTCACTTTTTCCAGCACGAGATGATGAAAAACAAACTATCACTCTTCCTCCTGTTTTTAGCAGACTGTCGTTAAAGCTGGCGTTGATAAGTGGCAGTCTCTCCATTAACAGCCCAGACTCCAAGGAACCATAAATCCGACATTGTGGGTCTGTGTGTGTGTGTGTGTGTGTGTGTGTGTGTGTGTGTGTGTGTGGTTGTGGTTGTGTAAGTGTGTCTGCCTGCACATGTCTGCATATCTACATGAAGTGCGTGTATGTGTGCGTGGATACTGTTGAATAAGATGCTCAATCATGACCACCACAAACAAATAAAACCACGCAGCCTTGAAGCCATATTTCTCTCACACACACACACACACAATCAAACACTCCTCCTCATTTGGCTATGCACTCATTGCACGGATGTTAGCATGTAGGCACGTGTGGCTTAGGATAAACAGACAAAGGAAAAACGTGTGTATATGCAAACGCGCAGTGAACTCGTGTTCTCTGCAGCGTTCACGTACTGGAGTCATTTTCCAAAGTATGTGTTGTGAGAGATTGATGGCCAAGGCCTTCACTGAGGAAGAGTTATTGCCACGGCAAGTATTCGTGCAGCCATTGTACGTCAGCTGGTCTCACCCTGACCCGCAGACATCTGCTCTTTACAGGCAGTCACTCATTGACTAATTGTACTCAAAATGAATGTACCCATTCACACATACAAAACGAGACATGGATGCACACTAACACACCGAGTGCTGGGCAAAGGTAGGAGACTGAATTAACACAAGCTTTGATGATCCATGCAGCATTCATTACTGCCCTGTATAATAATCCCTCTAAGAGACTAGCATCAACTTAACTTACAAGTGATAAAATAAAAATATATATAGCTGCTAGTTAAGTGTTATAAGATGTTAAATAACACACAATAATGGCTTTTTATGTAAGCTGATGGTGTCGATAGTGTAATAAAAACCTTCTGCAGTCTTTTGTAACTAGAAAGTGTAAAGATACAGTAGCTGCATTTAACAATTTAACATTATTGATTAGTTATTATTGATTGAAATCATCTTTTCAAAATAAGATATAACAATATGCGTGATGTAAAAGGGGTCACTCGTCGTGAAGAACTCATGAAGAATTATCATCCAAGCTTTTCTGGCACCTTCAGCTTCCGGTTCAGTGTCGCCGCTCTCGTTGATGTCATTCAGACACAGTTGTAGACACTAGCTGGTCAACATAATAGAGCATTTAGTAACTTTGGCTGCAGGAGCTGCTACTCTATAGAGGAAGAGGAAGCTAAAGAGGAAGATATTTTTTTCACACAGGATGATTTTCTGGCGATGAAAGAAGAACTACCCAGAGAGAGAATATTTAGTTTATTAGCTTGACATAAACATGACTTCAAATGAATTCTAATGTTGCTGCTGGAAATAAGCAACTGTGTGCCAGCATGCTCGCCATATTAATTTAAAGGGGGAATGCGTCAATTCTTGTTGGTGGGCAAAACAATCAGTTACTGCAGGTTTAATGAATCATTTAATATATAAGAGAACAAAGAACAGCCTCCCATCTCAGTTTCCCAGAAGCCAAGATCAAATATTCAAAGTGCTTGATTTGTCCAACCAAGAGTCCCTAATTCAAAAAGAATCCATTTAGATGATATGAAACAGAAACAAATCAGCAAATCCTCACATTTAATAAGATGGAGCCAGATAATGTCTGGGATTTCCATTTGAATTTCTACTCAAATAATTACAATTTCTCTCAACTAACTTCCTGACAATCGACCAATCGATTACATGGCCATCATCTGAGCCCCGTTTCACTGTTAATACATTGCGGGCCAGTGAGTCAACATTTGGGAGGGTTCCTCTACAGTCTGCTTTCATGTTCTGTTTTTAGATAAGAGATTTACGCAGCTCAAACTCAAACTTTGAACTACAAGCAGAAGCAATATGAAAGCACATACAGAATATCCCCCCCCCTCATGCATATACTTGCACAAGCACTTGTTTTCTCAAGTGCTTGCCAAAAAGCAGAGCTGTCTCCGAAACCTTGTGTGTCTGAAAAATAACAAGGCTAACAGTTTTCCAGTCCGCCACCATTTACTCTGTGCTTCAAAGTGTCTATCTGAGTGTGTATTAGTGAGAGTGGTGCTCATTTTATCTGTATTCCAATAAACCTTGATTTTGTTGACACTGAATCAGCTTGCTGGGATGGGCTGCACACTAGCCTAGATCTCTCTCTGGAAGTATTGTCTGAGCACACACACACACACACACACACACACACACACACACACAGCCTCTCTCTCTGTCTCCTCCACACACACAAACTCATATTGTGACACCCCAACCTCACAGCACCGAGGGCTGACTGGAGTGTTAACGCCACTCCCAGCACCATGCACCAGTGCTCCTTATTTAGGTCCTATCAAGCCCGCCGGCTGAAAATCTGTCCCTTCCACGCCTCCTCCTCTCTCTCACTTGCCCGCCCCTGCCAGACTGCCAGGCCTTACGTCCCTCCGTTCCATCACTCCATCACCGAGAGGAAGGCATGAGGGGAGAGACGCCTTCACACACCCCGATAGCTTTTCCCTCAGCTGAAATGTACTCAGTGTTCCCCAGTTGGCAGTTACAAGGTGAAATGTGACACAAACGTGAAAAAAAGATTGCTTTTTACAAGTAAGAAATGTGCACTGTCTTACAGAGTGACAGTGAGTGAAACAGTAGAGGTTCAGCGTCTCACTTAAGGTCAAGATGGCTGTTGCTTTAGTTATGGGCAGGTCTCTCTGACTACTGTGCTACAGTACCACAGGCTGTGTTCAACCCACAACACCAGGTCTTCTGGTGTTACAATAATTCTACTGCAGACAAATGGTCAGATAGTCATTTTACTGCACTAATACTGTCAACATAACTAGCGATGGTGACAATAAACAAGAGGAAACTGTGGAAAACTTGACTATACCAGGGATTTTGCAATTGCAATAGGCAGCTACACATTTTACTTTTCAAACATTGTCCCAATTATTTAGTGTCATTTTCTGCCTTTCAGGGGTCCACTGATATTCATACATTATAAAATATGTTCAACTCAGCTTGCAGGAACTATATGTGGCAATCCATCTAAGTAACAATTTCATTTTCTATGGTTACACCGCTGTCATGTGGTGATGCAGCTGCACCTCTCGGACACGTGTCCATTCGACTGGCGCACTCAAGCGCACTCCTTAATCAGAGATAAGGGTCAGATGCTGCAAAGCATCACATTCATTAGATATGTTGTTGTAAAATCATTCCCTGTGGACAAACAATAAACAATAACACATAATGTGAGTCTCAAGGTCAACATCGTGGTTTAGCTGCCTCTCGAGAAAAAGCATTCAGCATGAAAAGGTTACATAACTGGTTCTGTTTGTTGTATTACCACATGGCAGCTGTGTAAAAATAGTGAAGGTGGGAAATTGTTAAGGGTGACACATCTCAGGCTCATGTTGATTGTAATATTGTACTGAAACAGATGGAAACCAATTGCCTCCTGGAAGATGTGAAACCAGTCTAAAAAGGAAAATGGTCAGCAGCTACGTTAAAGGAATAGTTTGATGTTTTGGGATATATGCTGATTCACACAAATTGACACATTGTTTCCTTTGTTTTTAAAAAAAAGTTCACTATCTGAAATGCAAAAACCAAAATTAGCCATTTTGGTGAGAGTTATGTTGTGGAACTATTTTCTGATGAGCTAGAGCCAGACACAGTAAAAGATGGATTAACTGCTGTTTGACAAGATATAGTTTGAGCTTGTAACTCACAGTGAAACCACAAATTCAGATTTTTATACTTCTGATTGTGTATGGTCTAAACATGCTAATCACACCTTCGTCTGAATGATCCAGATATGTTTATTATTCTAAGTGTCATTTTACATCCAGACTATCAGAAATCTGCTCGTGTGTGACCGTTGGAAAACTTTTCTGAACTTAATTGCAAAACAGGACAAAAACACATGTAAAACATGCCACTGTTGTTGCAATAAAGTCATTTTATATGATATTGCAAATACTTAGACAAGAACATTTTTTATGTAAACATTTGAACTACTTAAGTCTGATTTAACCTTGAGGTTTGTTTTTGTGCTAATTCAACGTCTCCCTGCGTGAAGTAATTGAGAGCTTCCACAACACTGAGGCCACAAGATGCACTTAACCACTTAGTCACTACAGCATCTCGAAATGAACGCTCTGCTTAATTAACAGCAATCAAATAACGACAGCAGCTTGTGTTTGCAGTTCGGCACATTTATCACTGCATATACTTTTTCCATTTCGAACAATTGAAACTTCCATTGACTTTTCTCTGTGCTCCCCAGGTGTCAGTCGGGATCAGCAGTTTAATGAAGTGCTGCAGCAACAGTCTGACTCGTGTATGCATTTCCTGCTGCAGGAGTACACACACTCACAAACACCCACCAAAGTGCATAATATACTATACTACTAGTACATATATAAAGCCGAACTGATTCGTAAGCCAGCATTCTCCTGTTAACAATTTTCGTGGCTTTGCTGTGACAGCAATGAATAAATTAATGGAAAGTAAACTAATCTGAAGAAAATTGGCTGCTTTGGAAAGGAAATTTAAAGGTGATGATTTGAACATGAAATGAGGCAAAACATTCATTTTTGATGAGTAGCTGAGATTAAAGGACATATCCCACGATCCTACAACCTATAGCGTGGTATACATGAAAGCCTGCTCAAATTCAGCAAACGCAGCATGCCGGACAGAAAATGGAGAACAGGCAGAAGAGATAAGACATTAAAAAAAAAATAGGTGAGGAGGAAATGAAGGGAGGTAGAGAGAAAATGGAGAAAGAGGAGCAAGAGAAATGGAAAGAAAATTACCTTTGACACAGGCAGGAGATGAGAGCAAAGGGAGGGCTGAATTATCAGACATGCATCTTGGTGTGTGTATGATAATGTGCCTATGAATGTGTGTGTGTGTGTGTGTGGTGCAGGTGGGGGTGTTTGTGAGTGTAAATATACATGTATGTTCTGACAGACTGCTGTTGACGTTGACTGGGGAGAGCTGCTTCTGGCCTATTTCAAGCCTTTCCAAGCCTATCTCACAGATAAGGCTTGAAGTCTCACTTTTACAAACTGCCTCCTTTGAAAAGAGAAGAACTCAAAGGCAACACAAGCAGAATCTAAAGGAGGTCTGTGTTCCCTACAAATTCACGAACACTGCTTCTCCATCTCTCGTTTTTTTCCCTGTATGTATCTCTCTTTTTCTCACCCCTTTTTCCTTCTTTTACTTTTTTTCAAATTCATCTTCTTTCCCCTCACTTATTTTTAAAGTGCTTAGACAGAGAGAGTGGAACGCTTTCCTCCCCATCCCGCTGGAGCATCAATATACAACAGAGCCCAGAGGTCCAAACAGGAGAAAGGCTGAGGAGAACAGCGCAACACCAATCCATAATGGATTTTCTTCTCTCTTTCATTCGCTTTCTGCAGGGGGATGCTGTGGAGGCACCGCTGGCACAGAATGAGAGAAGAAGGGAGGGGAGGGGGCAGAGAAGAGGTGAGAGAGAAAGAGATTTCGACGGGTTGAAACAGAGAGGCCGACAGAGACTCAAAACAGTGTCAATAACAAAAGCCCTCACGAATACTTCTCTCATCTGTTTCTAGAGGGCTTGCATAAGTTATGCTATAAAACTATTGGCAAAGCCAAACTGATACGGTGACAGGAATTAAAATCAGCTTTGGTGTAGCTTCAACTGATCAGATGCAAAAACTGTCACTAATTAAGTTAGCCCGTAAGTGAAGGACAGCCAAGGGGTCTGACAGATATTAGGCTGAAGGCAATAATATCCCAAAATACATAAATGCATCAGTGAATAGCAGCTCTGTGGCTGTATCTTATAATTGCAGCTAATACAAATAGGGGTCTGGCTCTGTAGATGGCAATTCAGCCAAAAAATATTCATTTCTATAATCCTGAACGGTTAAAAATGTGTAAATTTAGCGAGCATGAAACTAGAGAGCCAGTTTTTCAGTTTTCGATGTTAGCACATGGAGGTCCTTTCTGAGGCTGTTAAATTGTTTGTTTGAGCCTTCACACCCAAGTGAGCTTCATTTCATTTTGCTAGTAGCTCTGAAGCACAAAATGTGCCCAGAATCCCAGTGAGTAACCTTGGACGCTGTCATAGCTTCCACAGAGTCAGTCAGTCTTGTACTAGTCACCAAAGGCCCAGCTTCGACTGTCTGTGAATGCATCTCTGATTATAGTCTTGATTATACTGTGGATTTGCCTTATCAATACCTTCACATCCACATGACCTTATGAAAGGCATTTTCAAGTTTAATACAGCTTGGGTCTGAATTAAATGGTTAAATGGTTGTTGTGTTTTTATTGGTTACAATAATGTTGTACTCACTAAAGTAATTGCTGAAATCTGGGAAATCAGACAAAAACTGATGGTGCAGAAAACCATTGGATTAGCTACCACTTTATATGGAGCTAAAACCAAAACTGAGTGAACCTGAACTATCACTAATAATAATAATCACTGTTGTCTGCACGCTCAGCTAGCTCCAAGTTGAACCAGGGAGTTGGCCTATAAAAGATGATGGACATTTAGCACAGACAAAAATAATTCTACGGTTCACAGCCGTTTTCTCTTCCAAATGAGTTTGTCCAACGTGGCGGTCTGATTGCCTGAATGCTCTTATTTCTTACCCTAAATATTATAATATGTATCACAGTGAAATATATACTAGTGATAAGAAATATCACAGTGTTGCCAGATCTCAGCTCTGAATCCCCTACTGTTCCTCCTATGGGAGACAAGCATCATGTAGAACTTTCATGGACTGCTAATACTGCAAAGAGTTATATGAATATTTACACACGATGTGTTTCAATAGATAAGACTCCTTCTTATAATTAATATATCTAATAATAGTATTAATAATAACATGATTATGTGTAATATTCATATATATATGAAAATATGAATAATAAAAATGACCACATATATCTGAATAACTTGAAAATATATAGGTTGTCTTTACCGTGTCCGCAGGTTCCCTGGGCTGGGTGGCCCATCATATACAGACAAGATGTCAAAGTCCTCCTCTAGGGCGAAGCCTTGAAACACCAGCTGTATCCGGTTGTGCTCCGCTGCCACAATTACCCATGTGCAGTTGGCATAGTTAGGATAACCGTAAGGGTAGCCGGGGCTCTCTATCGTCCCATTGGGACTGTGTAGTGTGTAACTGCAGTTCTGAGCTGTGAAGAGAAAAAGAAATAGGCAGTTATTAAAAGGGTGTAAAGTGTGTTAGGAGAGCTAGCAGAGTGTAAAAACTCTCAAAAGAGCAAAAAACCAAATAAAAGACACACCTCTACAACTAACACTGGAAATTATACAAATGCACACCCACAATCATACAGTTTGCACCAAGCGCCGCAACATCCATTATCACCTACAGCGTGCAGCACAAGCCATTAATATAGCAGTGCTAAATGGCTCACCCTCTCCCAGCTTTCCCCACCTCCATCATCACACACTTGTTCACTTACTGGGCCTTTCCCCGCAGTAGCAATAGGTTCCCATGTTAATACATGACATAGCTGGAGGGGAGCAGATGAGGGGACAGGAGAGGAAACACACATGAAGGGAGACACGCTTGAGCACCACATTAATTATACTCATCTTGCATTTTCATCAGCAGCCTCTCACACTGCCTTCAATCTTCAATTAGAATCGGGTGTGTTGCCATCTATCAGTACTGAGCTTTGGGTGGATTTGTTGAGTGTGAGCAATGAGTGTGCTTGTTTTGAATCCCCGAGCTAAATGACTCGTCTACAACTGATCTGAGCACAGCTGAGACTTTTAATCAATGTTAGGGATTTCGTTCTAAATGAGTTGCTGATGTGGACTGATGTGTGATTGTGCACGTTGTCAGTGTGTGTTTTCAGTGTTGATGTACAAATTAGTGGCTCCATATGCATGTATGCATTCTCACCCTACAGTTAATGACACACTAATCTAATCTAAGACATATTCAAGTGGTAATGGTTATCCCCTCCAATCAAAAAAAACATAATATCAAAGGTTTATCTTCCAGACAGCTAAATGTGAGCAGTCAGCTGTCTGTCTGCCACTGACAAGTGACAAGGGAGTAAAATGTGAGTACTTTGGACAGTCACACACCATAATCGGCCTTATGTATTGTAGCTTTTGAAGCTGGAATGGAACATGCTCTGAATTAATTTTCCTTTGCAGAGGAACCCAAACATAAGTGAAGCTATGGTCCCAGAAAAGGAGCCCACATGAATAAATATCCTCACTGAGGGATTAGATCAGAATGCAATGCAAAAATGCATGCTATTTTTACAAATTATCTGTATTTTCCCTTTGTTTGCTTCAGCCACAAACCTGAATCATAATGCAGCCTGATTAAAATGTAATTAGCAGAGTATAATTGGAGGACATCTGTTATCTGCATAACCCACATTAGCCAACAACACAAACAACGCAACACTTGCAGTAGATATGGTTTTTGTTTTATTCATTATATCCATACGCATAACTGTGTATATGTATGGGATAAATCAATGCATTGAAATGAACCATACTACCTGTGCGCATTTAAACAGGGCATTAAAAAACAAGAATGTTGCGTACAATGCTGCGGCGTCGAAAAATATAAAAGAGAGGCTGATTTGTTAAATCCCTCCAGGGGGAACATGTATCCCTTATTGAATGTCTGTAAAACATACAGATTCTGTGCTACTTTGGGTGCACTCTCTGATAGAACAATCCCAGAGCTAAAAATCGGTCCAGATTTTCACTCTGGAAGGTGCCTTGTGTCTGAAAAACCAGCGGGGATTTACACATAATAAGGCACCAAGCATGAAAACAAGACAACAGGAGAGAGAAAAAAAGGGGGGAATTTTCATTCCTCTCAGTCTTACTCACAACTAAAATGAACAAAAACAGGTTTCTTTCAGCAAGAACAGAGAAAAATAGAAAAGAAATGACAAAAAAAAAATTAAGCATGGACATGGATAATCCCCGGTAAACCAGACGAATGAACCCTGCCTTTGTTGTCACTACAATAATCGAGCGTGGTGTTTAAGATTTTTGGGGGCTACATGCCACATCAGGGTGTTTATGAATTCAGTGATTCAGCTGGAGAAACACTAGCTGACACACACACACACACACACACACACACACACACACGAAACCAATATTAGCTTTTTGTTCCAGGTAACACAGCAAAACAGTATCACAGTAGACTTTTTTTGAGGATGGGAAAAGGGGAGATGGTGTCAGGAGGTAAAGATCCAGGCTTGTCTGGATGGCATCAGCAGCAGTGGGAGGATAATAGCATCTCCAGTCACAGTGTATCCATCACACCACTGTTGACTCCCCGGGGCCTGTCTCGTCAAAAAACAGGCAGGGGCCTCTCTCAGCCATCACTTTTCAGTGCTTCATATGCGCTTGACCTCTTCCAAAAGATGCTAATGTGTGCGCACTTAAACCCTGACCACTTGAATACACTTTAGTTAGGTGTCTGATGTTGCATTGAGAGTTCAGCTCTTTGCTCGCTGTGGAGATCTGCAAATGGTACAATTCATTCTTAGGAAAAACTGTGCGAAGAAACAAATAAAATAGCATAAATTGAGATTAGCAGTAACTAAATTGGGGCTACTGTATAAACAGTATTGAAAATAACAGCGTGTAGTCCTATTTTTCTTCTTAGTCCTCATCTGTAACCAGTAACAAGAGAACAAAGCGGGTGCTATCTCCATCTGATTTTTCATTAAAGCCTTTAAATTGGCCCAGCAAGTGAGCATCCACCCTCCCAATTACCATCAGGTCAATACTAATATCCAGGTAAAACCTCCAAATCCACCTCTCCTGCCTGATTTTCATATACACAGCCTGGTCAATAATCTCCTCATCATCTCCTTCATTACGAGGCCTCTATCAGATAAATGCCAATCAATGGCTCCTACAGCGGCCTGATGGCAGAGCTTGATAAGGGTCAGAGTGGACTGTCAACCACTTGCATGTAGGCAATGAGTTAGGATGTGTGGGCTGTGCTGAATTACAAAGCATTACCACAGAGATTAAGGCAGCTGAATTGATATTAATCCGTTTCAGGATCGAACTGAATTGTTATAAGAAAGAAATGATTCTGTGATTCTTGAGGCTCGACAAATCTTCTGTTGGAACGTGTTGGAAATTAGCAGCTAAAATGAAACGCTACACAGCCGAAAAAGGCACCAAAGGAACACATTTCGCAACGGATTAAAGGCAAATCACATCATCTGAGTGCATAACTTCTTAGTGTGCATGGGACATGCTTTACATATTAATTTATGGCAGGTGATCAACCATGCAGTAAAGCCGGCTCCTTGTTTCATCGGAAAAATTAAGCAAAACAAAGAAAAAAATGAATAATCACAGAGTACACAGAGAGGATAAGTCTACTAAGTCTGCCTGTGCTCTACTGAATGCTATTTTGAAGTGTGAGCACCTGTGCCAAGTGACCAACTCTTAAATCGATAATGGCGCACACAATCTGGGATAAAAGAGCGAGATGGTGCTTTTAGAGAGGTTGCTTTTTTGGCTGCAGCCAGAAACGTTTTATCCTTGTTGAAAAATACATGGCCAGAATTGAATTGGACAAAAACAGACACATCAAAGTTTACTTGAGAATGCACTTTCGTGAGCATTATGGGCCAATTTACGACATCAAGTTTGATTTTCGCATTACGCAGTAATAATCTTTTTGCTGCGCTGTGTAGTTATGCTGATTCATATTCTCCTCGGATCCTTTCACAACTACGCACAAAATACTTTACCACCGTAGGACACGCGTATGGTTGAGGTGAACTGTAAGTCTACTCTCCCTCTTCTTTGAAAACCCAGAGCCTTTGATTAAGTAGATCCTGCACTTGGGGCTTGGTTGAATTATTTAAGCCTCGCCCAGGGTGCATTATGAAATTAGCTGCTGGGAGCTGGTGACCTACCCTGAAGCCCCTCGGTGTAAATCTGCAGGGAAGAGCCCATCCTGCAGTTGACCCCGCTGACACACCATAAAGGCCCATAAACAGACTGCTGGCCGTGCTGTTTTAGCTCAGTGAGACCAACGACAAAGTAAAAGGTCATGTTTTCCTAAGCTGCATAAGTTCAGGTGAACCATTATGAATACGGAATAGCAGCAGATTCGCTGGCTCAGCAATTAGGAAAATTGCTAACTTGTTCTTGTGGTTAGTGTATTTTATCCCTCAGCATGCTTATGGGAACTATTTGCATTTGCTTGTACTGGAATGTTAACTATGCTTGATATCTGTGGATGTTCAACAGATCTGTTGTCCACTGCTTAGCCCATTGGCAGCATCCTCTTGGCACTAACCATCTCTGGTGTCCATGCAGCCAAATGGGTATACAGGGAGAAGTGTGACCTTGCTGGAGCAGCACTCCAGGTTCTACCTGTGTGTGTGTGTGAATTTGTGTTTGTGTGCAGGAGCTATTGTTTGCTTTGCCAGGGCAGTTGTTTAGGAGCGGGCATACAGAGCTGCGGCAGTGTGTTGTGACACTTTGATGAATCGATGGTCACTGTGCTGTACTCCGGCAGGACAGCAACCCCTCAGAGCAAGAGGAAGGAGAAAGGGAGAGACCAAAGGAGAGCAAGAGAGTGGGGGCTAGGGGGGCAGACAGACCCAAAGTAGACTGCCTGGCTGACTGAATGTATGGACATATGAGAAAATAGATTTGGAAGACACGACATGAGAGATAATGGAAGCAAAGGTGAGATGAGGGACAAACTAGGGGGAATAAAAAATAGCAGCATAAAGACAAAAAGAGGGAGGAATGAAAGTGCTCCGGAAAGAACATGTCAGAAGGTCAATAAGTGGAAGAGCAATGGCAAATGGGAGTAAATGAGTTGGAAAGAGGAGGAAGACTATATACAGGGAGAGATTTTGTACCTATTTTCTGCATCTCGTTGCCCCTCTGTGACGGGGTCACAGACAGCCAGTGTGACATTCACAGCAAGATAACACTTAATCTGCACTGTTAGCGAATCCTAGAGGTCTATTTAGAGAAATGCTTCAGCAGTGTATATATATATATATATATATATAATATATATAAATGTGTGTGTGTGCAAGACAAGTGTGCACACGTCTGCCTACAGAGGTATCAATTGTCTGCACATGTATAAGTGTAATCCCTATACCCTGGGTGAGTACAGTGTCACATATCCACATGTCACTCCTCATCTTAGGTGCAATTACACTGATTACAGTGACTCTCAATGGGAGGAAATTCCATCTTAGCAAACATAATCCTAACATCCCATTGATATATTACCATAAAGACACAAACAATACTTGCAATACAACACTGCAAATCATCTTTTTGGGCTCCCATCTATTTATCCCTCTGCTTCCATCTGTTTGGTCTCCTCATCTACGATTCAGGTTTCCCTTTGGTCAATAATGCAGTCAATAATAGAACTGCCTTCCGTCTTATGTTGAGCATGATGACTACAACTGCAGAGAATGAAATGTATTGTTTGATGTTTGAGAGAGTTCCTTTGGAACGCCAACATTGCTTGGCATGGTGCACTGTTGGAAACACTACACAAAATAATGAAATGATAAATTAGAGCAAATGTAGACATAACATATACAGTATATGTCATAAAGACCAAACTCACCCATTAAACTGAGATAAGCCCATGAACTACCTTTTCCAAGTCTCCCCCATCATGTAGCTAAAACACAGGGTTCAGCTCTTTTCGTATTCTCAAGAGAGACCATAAAGGCTTCATACATGAGGTCTGTACCTCATGTAGGGGCTGTATCCATACAAAACTGGCACCCCAGTGAAGCAAACATGGAATAATTTCCAACAAAATAACTGCGTCCCATGGGGTTCATTGGGTAACAAAGATATCCACTATCGCATATAACCAACCCCATGAGTAAACTTCAAACAACTAAATGTTTTGTGTGTGTGCATGTGCCAGTAACTGCCTCCCTGGTGGGAAGATAAACCCTTCCGCCCCATAGATCCTCTCAGCACCACTATTTGTCTCTTGACTTGTCAGCGCATATGCGCGCCTTGACCGCATCATATCCAAATTAACCTCTAGATGGCCGCCATTAAAATGGAAATGGGTGAGCTCAGCCATCCCGTTCGCCTCCATACATTAGGCTAATGTGCAGGCCAGGACGGCACTGTCTACCATTACAGACGAGCCAAATGCAGTGGAAGGCACTTGTGATAGGCTTGCTCCCACTTAGTCCCCCACCCCCACAGGTTGTTTCTACTGGGCTTAATGGTAAATGCTGTTTCCTTGAAAGGGCAGAAAAATGAAGCTAGCATTTCCATAATGGTGCACATTTGAAGCTTGGAGTAACCTCCTGCAGCATGAATGTGCAAAGCAAAATAATGATCTGTGTAAACACACAGAAAGAGGGTACATATGAGAATTTGCATTAGCCAGCATACACTCTAATCTGTAAATCAGGATACACATGTGTCTATAACTTGTTGACAACTACAGTTGTGACATTAACATCTCAGGATCTCGAATGATTTTTTCGAGGATCCATTGATGCCTATGTCAAGATGGATAATACACACACAAGCAACTGCACAAAAACACACTGTTACAGCAACATAGCTGGAGGGTGAAATGTGTGGGGTGAGAAAAATAAACAACACCCACATGCAAAAAACGTAGCCAAAGATTAAAGCGGTGAAGAGAGCTGCTGCATGCTAGCACAGGGAAGAGGCAGAGTGCAGCAGAAATGCACACTTGCATGAGTGCATGCACACGTTCCTGACCGTTATCGGGGCAGGCAAAAGACGCACAATGGTGCATGTGTTCTCTCAGACTTAGAGGAAGAGAAGGAGGGAGCCAGGCAGCTCCTTCCAGCTGGGTCATGTTTAACCAGCAGTATTATCAAGCCCGCCAAAAGAACCTGCAACCCATCACCCGACCAAGCAGAGCCGCCCACACACTTTTACAGAATTTCAGCCCATCCCTAAAACTACACATGGATTTTAACCAGTTCAAACAGTGATTCAACAGACATACGTCTGCTTATGTATTTTTTTGTCCCATTATAATCCTTAAGGCCTCTTCTTCTCATCAATACTTTTAAATAGCCCCATGGTAACTCGGTGTTGCTGTGAACAACACATCTCCTCAACAACCCACGCACTAAGGCTTCAAGCAGATCAATAGAGAGTAGCTCATTCAGAGTCAAAGGCATGTTACGGTTGATGTTCTTCCCTTTCAGAAAGACTCCTGTCTTTGAGGGAGAGTTTATTCAGCACTGATACAAATGGGCCTCCCACACAAAACACAATGAGGCAAGATGCCGAGAGAAACCCATGTGTGTGTTTGCTGTAAGTTTTTATTGGATTTAGGCACATGGGCAGTTTTAAGCTCACTGTCAGTAGGCTTTAATTTTGCCATTTTTATTCGTAGATCTTTCAGTCAAAAGTCAGGTTTTTCTCTCAAATCTCATGGCGTAGGAGCACTGAATAAGTGTGGCCTTCCTCCCCTTGCATGGTGGTGGTAAGTGCACATTCATCTCCCTTTGGTTTGGCCTTCCCCTCTGCTGGTCCAATGCCATTAGGTCCATTCATGTCCTAGACCTTCTTAGAGTTTTCTTTTTTTTTAGTGTAACCCAAGAGATAACTGTTAGTCTTGTGGGATTCTAATTAATGTTATTCAAGGATTGTTTTTAAAAAAATCTTGTTTTAATCTTGTGCCCACCTCAGACCGAAAACCACGTCGGCCTCAATTTACAAGCTCACCTGGGTTCTCAAACTTCTCAGCTTGCTTTTACATATCGATGAGTAAAAGATGAGGTTAAGAAATAAGAGAAGAGGAGAAGAGAATTGCAGTTCAGAGAGCCTCATTCACGCCTCCTGTCACAAAGGCTGTATGTTGTTCCCATGACAACAAGAAAACAAGGGAACGCATATCTAGACAAATCCTTTTCCTCAATTATTTATTACTGCTTGAGTTCACGTTTTTCATCTCACACACACACACACACACACACGCCACACAAGCATGTCCATACAGTACATCCAAATGCACACCCACGCTGAACCACACTCATACGTGCCTCAAATAATCAGTTTTCTCTCCTGGTGTCCCTTGTACTTATGGGAAAAAGCGCAATTATGTGCGACACTAATGTGCAAAAGAGTGAAGTATATCATCAGCTCATTTTAATTCCGTTCACATCTGACAGCTGGGCTCTTTGAGTTACTTTAGACTGAAACTATGCTGAGGAGCCTATCTAGGTTACATCCTGCCTTACATTAGCACTTAAATTACACCAGAAATCAGTGAAAACTACACTATCTGGACTCCAACTAACCAATCAATGGTATCAACAGGAGGTTAGGTAATGCAATTATAGATGTGCTGAATGTATGAGATGATCATCCTGAACAAGCATGCTGCTCTGTGAGTGTTACTGAGTAGGCATTCATGATCATTTGATCCCCTCTGAGCAGTGTGTATTGAACCTGAGAGGAAGCGCTGATCCAAAGGTCAGGTCATGACCGTCCCAGCAGGACTATTCCATCTATCACCGAGAGATGGATGAGCAGCCGACGATCAATCAGCCTCACTTCAGCTCACTGATGTACACTTTCACCTTTCAACTCAGATCCTAACTGCCCCCCCCCCCCCCCCCCCCGCCTGTAGGCCACAGTCATAATTAATGGGCTGCATGCATCAACCTCAAGTGGAGAATTTCTTTTAAATGAAGCCATTGCCTTTGCATGCTGCATTTACACACTGCTGACATCTCGGGGTCAAGTCGATTGTATTTATATTTCCCAGTATTACAAATTTGCATCAAAGGGCTTCACAATCCACTCTTTATCATTAGACCCTCAATTCAGATTCAGGGAAAAATTGGAAGAAACGTCAGGATGAGCAACAGGGGAGGGATCACTCCTCCAGGACAGACAGGCATGTAACAGATGTCGTGTACACAGGATGCGTCAATGTGAAGTCACAGAATGGACAATCTGGACGACAACACTCTAGATTAGATTAGGAACTTTTAGATTGCTCATGTGGGCATAAATTAAAGCCAGTGTGTCACATTAGAAACCAAGTCTAAGAAAACACAGTTGATAGTAGCATTCAGTTTTATTTTATTGTTTCAGGCACAAAGCTGCACGTAATTTACACAAAAAAAATCAGACAAAGCTGTCCAATAAATATTTGCCACCATGTTTCTGAATATCATTAATACAGAAGCAGAGTTTATAAAATTGAGCCTAAATATAGGATAACGGATTCTGGGTGTCTTGTTGGGTGTTTTGCTATCTGTTAACATGACCTTCTGTGACAATATATGTCTTGACTGCTTGACGGGTGATTCTGTCTGGTCCATTTTTGTGGTAAAGACATCAGGAGACACTTTCCGCTCATTAGGGATGTATGTTCTCCGTGGCAGCAAACACGTAACATGAGCCAGCAGACAACTGTTGTAACATTAGGTTAAACTGGTTTGGACATTGGACACTTTGAGGGTGAATAACTCTAGCAGACAATTAGAGTGACTTTAGTTTGAGGCCTGCTAGCCTAGAGACATAATGGCTATAAATAACCTATAGTACAACATTATCTTCAACGTAGAATGAGTAGGACCTTCCTAGAAAACAATGTATAGATTCATTTTTAAATTGCCCTCCTAAATCATCACTTATGACCCACTAGAAGTGTGTGGCGGTGTCTGTATGTGCTGAGACCCTGCCCTCTGCCTGTATTTTCTTATTTTACTCTTTGCTGTGTTCTGTTTCTGGATAGCAGCCTTTGGGCAGGGAGTGTGTCAGTAACAGTAAATCTTTTCCAAAATGTCAAAATATCACTTAAAAAAGAAGAAAAGTATAATCCCATCTACTGAGAACATCAGTGTGAATATGCAAACGTCTGGATACCACTTTGTATTTAAATTAGTATTTATATTTGAACCGTAAAATGTAAATATATATGGAGATTAAATCAAAATTAATACATAAACAAAGTATTATTATTATTATTAGCAGTAATAATAACGATGTGTGCTTTTGATGCTGAAAATGGACCTCAACAAATGTAGGAATGGAAGTCAAACACGCACACACACACACACACACACACACACACACACACACACACAGACTCTCTCCTCATAATGACTCTGCCTCTTTCCCAGAAAAAAGACCACTGACAGATTGCCTATACGTTGAATAGAGAGAGAGGCAGTACAGGAAAGGGAAAAAAAGACAAGGACAAGATACCTCCTGTCCAGGATCTAATCTTCAATCTGTGGGATCACTGATATCTGATAGGAACAGTGTAAATCAGGAAGCTAAAGAAACCCCTGCCAGAGCTTTGTGTCTATACAAGACAGACAGGGCATCTCCATCTGTCTCTCACACTGTGGAGATTTACAGTAGCCGCCTTATAATAACAGAAAGACGAGGATTGGAACTGAGATTGCGACTTGTCTGTCATAGCTTTGCATGGCTCAGGGAGATGAAAGTTATTTATTCATTTTCACCTGCACTTATATACGGGGAAGATTGGTGTGTAGAATGTATGTTCTTTTCACGACTTGTCTCGTCTCGCAGCAGTTGCACAGCTGTTGAGTTAGTTGCACATATTCACAACTGGGAGCTTCCCGGCACAACTAAGATGTTCTTCAGCTGGGAAATTTGGGTTGGAAAAGTGAAACGAAAACCACTTTTTTTCCAGTCATTGTTAACACGTCCTCGAGCAATGCACTTTGCCATATCTCCTCCATCCATTACCCAATGTTTTAAATGGACCTGAGCAGCTAAAATGCTCACAACAGAAGAGCTTACAGGAATATGTTGTGTATGTGAAACGCAAGAGCTGCCAGAGTAAAGCGAAAGTGCTACATTTCCATTCCCATGATAAGTAAAGCAGCCAAAATATACATTTATTAATTTAAGGCTGTGCTCAGGGACATGCTGAGAGTCCTATTTAAAGGAAACAAGATTTCTCATTTGTTTTCCACCAGCTTTTTCTCTGCTTGTGTCAGATTTGAACTATTGGCTTTATTGGCAATAAAGCTGTGTGCACTTTCGGAATATTTTTTTTGGTGGGGAGCAACAGTCTCAGAGTAATTCATGGTAATACCATGAATTAGTGAGTGAGTGTCTGCGTGTGAGTGAGTGTCTGCGTGAGTCACTATGTGGCTGTGATCAGTGTGACGAAGCACTGTGACAGAGCTCTGGCCATCTGGAGACAGATGACAGTGTGAATCACCAGAGAGGAGGATGGAGGGCGAGGGGGGAGGTGGCGGGATGGGGGGAGAGAGGGAGGATGGAAGGAGAAAGTACAAGGGGAAGACGGCGAGAGGAGTAGGTTGACACACCAGCAGTATGGGTGGGAAAATAAGGGGGCTCACGAGGACGAAGCATTTGCATCATTCTGAAAGCTGTGCATGTGCTCCCATGCACACATGGACACACACACACACACACACGCGTGTCCTTCTCTCAGAGGCCGTTTTGAGCTAGCTAATGACTTGCTTGTCAACACTTTAGTCTAATCATCATGGAGTGAATGGGGGTGGCAACTCATCCAAACATGCACACGAAATCCACGTGCCCACAAGCTTACTTACATGCTGTTAGTTGTTGAAATAGGAGTCTGTTTGATGCCTGATAAGAAAATTAGCCCTCAAAATAGATCATTTACTAAAGAGAGGAAAGCACTCAAAAGGCACAGAAACATAGGGCCCAGATTATCTCTCAGCTGGTGTAAGCTTATCAGCCCTCTACTCCAACAGTCGTTTCCCCTCTCTTCCTCTTCTTTCCCACTCACAGTCAAGTCTGTCCTGCTGTTTTGCCATTTTTGTTCCTCCCTGTGCCACCTCTTCACGATCTCCATATTCATCTTGAGCACCACTCTCTCTCTCTCTCTCTCCTGCTCTACATCTCCTTCTCCTTCGCTCCGGCAGGAGAACTTCACACGGCAATGCGCATCTTTTTTTTTTTGCATCACAGACATTGCTCTGTTTTGACTAAATAGATAATGTCATCTGTTTCCCGGCTCCCGTTTCATCCTTTATTGCTCAACGGTGAATGCAGAGAGCAGATGGGAGATGTGAAGCAACAGAGCGTGCAGGTAGTGGAGGATTTGAGAGTGAGAGTAGCAGGCGGACAGGTGGGAGAGTGGTGAGAAACAAAACGGAGGTGAGGTACCCACGTATTTATCATTAAAGCACAACATGGGAAGCATTAGACACGTGAGACCGTGTGTTCGCTGTAGGGCTTAGAGGGAGGCAGTATAACATTTTTATTCATGTGATCAAACGTGTTCACAAGGCCACTGACTGACCTTCCACATAGCCAACATTGATCAAATGAGCAAAACAGTGCCTCCATGATGGTGGTTTAGATTTCCCTCTCATAATGCCTGATGTGTGTAGAATAGCTACTAAATCCAGTACGAAACAAACAGCAGAAAGCTTGTGATATGATATTTTTGTCAAACGGGGGTCTGAGGCTGTGTCTAATTAAGGGTTCAAAGCCACTGAAACACTGGAGAAATTCCAACTTATAGAGGCAGCACGCCCTCCACTGAGGAGCAGCTGTTGCTGAGGCTGCTGGCTGGGGGAGCAGTCCGTGGTGCTGAGGAGAGCTTCAGCTGCGCCTTTTGCTGTCCAGAGTGCTGAAAGTCTCACCAAGCAGCTACTAACCCCACAGGTTACTGCAGGCCCGCCGCACAGCCTTATACCAGCCATCATCCCCCGTGCTAAAGGTTTAATAGACAAAGTCTACTCGGATTAACAGATTCCTCTCGGCAGAGAGGACATTCGATAATTCGTTACTAAATGATCAACAGCAGTGTTTCCAAATAGGTGTTCCCAATTAAAATTGCATCAATTAGAGATCCGCGGCCTTTTTGTGCGCCTGAGGGGCTTTAAAATGAGTTTCAGTTTCTTTTTTTTTCTTTTTTTCTGTGGGACTTCAAAAACGACTTCATACCAAAGTTTTTCTCCCTGCGTTACTGCCGCACACACACTCACCGCCAAGACGTTTGGGCACGCACACAGACACACACACACACACACACACACACAGACGCCCTGTCTCTTTCTTCAGGAGCCTCATGACTGTACGAATACAAGCAAATGTCACGAAGTAAAAAGATAAAAAGGAAAGGGGCATCAAGCCCTCCAGTCCTCATAACATTACTGCACGTTGCATCATGAGCTCGACTCGGTGCCTTTACATAAAGGAGAGTGTGGATGGAGAGGGGAGAGGACAACGAAGCGTGATCTTGCGTGTAAATGGACACGCTGTGCGCCTGTCTCACGCGCCGCCGACCAATGATCTAATACCGGAGCTGGAGTGGAGAGCCGAAACACGCACCAGATAGATAGGCGAGACACGTCATCCCCAACCTGCCTCCCCCCCCTTATATCCTCGGCCTTTGCATCCTCTCCTCTTCTCCTCTCTTTAAATGAGCACAGGTTGATTACCGCTCATTGAGCGCAGAGTCCACTGGGACAGCTGGTTTTGATCCCATGGAGACAGCGCGCTGTTCTCTTCAATAGCTCTTTGTCCAAAAAAAAGCCTTTCACGCATCTCTGTGGCTCTTGGGAACGATAATAAGGTTAAGGGGGGGGGGCTGAGAGTTGTTTAAAGTGAGACTGGTTGATAAATGAAGACAGGATCAAAGCCCAGTCATACATCTGAGACGTATTTATGACGCTTGGGGGAAACTAAGCTTGGAAATGAAGCGTCTTTTCGTGTGGCCATCGCACCGTGTCAGCCTCGGTCAGTGACCGGCGACTCCTGCTGTGGTTTGGCAAAGTATGGAGAAATGCCACGAAGCCCGGGTCTCCTCTCCCCCTCTCCCCCTCTCCGCTCCGCCTCTCAGCATAGCGTGAGGCTCTGGTGCCGCTCAATGGGAGGATGGGGCAATTGCTGGTGGCTGCAGCACCCAGGGACGCGCCAGACCACCTCAACGCCGGCGTGTGATATTCAAACATATTTATTGGCACAGTTTAAAGTAAACGCCGTTACAGAGGGGGAGGTAGATGGATAGTCTAGCCTTTTTCTTGCTCTTGGTAAATATGTGCAATAAGTCAGAGCCGCTTTACTGGCTCCAAAAGTAGACTCAAACGGCGAGAGAGTGGGCAATAAAAAAAAAGCTCCCTGGACGCAAATAAAACAAGAAGCCTCCGACGAATACAGCCGCAATGAGATTTACTCCACAAGAGAGCCGAGGGAGATTTGTCAGGATGACTGTGTGACTGTGTGTGTGTGTGTGTGTGTGTGTGTGTGTCCCACCTACACATCTCAGCAGCACCTGCCCGCTGGTTGGTGACACAAGTTTGATCAAAAGTGGGTGACAAAAGTGGGAGTTATTCTTGGTGGGAGGCGTGAGGGGTGACGTCTCGGCGAGGCACTGTGATGCTCACGCTCGAGCCACGCTGATACAGTAAGAGACCGCTGATGCTGAAAATGCGCCCAGTTTCCACTCACTCGTGGATTATGTGCTGTCCAACCCAAAGGTATGAGTGGGCAAACACGGAGCCATGACTCACTGTCAAACTCATATTGTGGCCGTGGCAGTATTCTTGGCTTTTGCTAAAAATAGTGCCCGTTCTGTGGTGGGGAGCCAAGACAGTGATAAAACGGTTGGCTTTCTTTGCCAAAGGACCTGCTCGAGATGGGAGAAAAAAAATCATCGCGGCTCTTCCACAAAAACCCTGGGCCTCTAAATGATGCCACGAGCTTTTCGTGGTGAATATCCACAAAGAAAGAAACAGAAAGAACCGTGGATCTGTAACTGAGTCTCCCCCTTCAGAAAAACGTTGCAAAGACGTGGAAGTAAACAGTGATGATAATCTGTTGAATGCCCGGCTGCAAGATTTCCATTTGCAATTAATCAAGGACAAGAAAACCCAGAGTCACTTAATTAGGCCTACCCCTAAATACACACGGCCGCCCACGCGCGCATGCGGCATAACCCCCCCCCCCCCCCCCCCACACACACACACACACACACACACACACACACACACACACACGCACACACACACATATACATACACGCACGCACGCACACGCACACACACAGACACACACACACACAAAGCGAGAGAGAGGGAGAGGAAGTGTGCACTCACTGTTGTTCACTGGTGTTTACTTGGGCAAGTGGAGAATATTAGGGGCAATTAGCTGAGAAACAGAGAATGGACAGTCAGGAAGAAGTACACACACACACACACACACACACACACACACACACACACACACACACACACACACACACACACACACGCACACACACACACACACACACACACACACACATCCTTCCTTTTGGACTCTGAACAGCATAATAATCAGCCGCCTGTTTGACCACCTCAACTGGTTTCCTCATTTCCTCCAAACGTTTCTCTTTACCTGAAAATCTCCTTTGCAGTAAGCACCCTTCACACAGGCTGTTTACTCCCCCCAGCTCATTTAATCCACTCATCTCCTCAATAAAACGCCACACAGTCCTTTAATGAAACGCATCAACAGAGTCAAGGATAGACACGAGCTCACTGGCAATTACTGAGGATCTGGCACTGGCACCAAAATAGCCACCCAACCAGCCACCTCTCCTCTATTAATAACTTTGGGTGGCGGAGCAGCGACACCACAGCGAGGCTCATCCTAAATGCGCCTTTAGGATGAGTGCGTGCGTGTGTTGCTGATGCTGATTTGCATTCAGTCAGAGGATCGGGGAGGGTGGGCGGCGGAGTGGGGTAAGCCTGCTGCATTTTGCATGTCTTCAGCTGTGCAGAGGGGGACTTACCCTTTACTGAGGCGGCCAGTAGCCCCATATATAAGAACAGCACCCGGCTCCAATGGTGCGCCTGCACTCCCGCCTTCATTAGAGCAAAAATCCGTATTCCGTCCCCTTTCCTGCATGCGCATTCCGGTCTCCGAGCAAGTCCCGTTGCTCCGTCCCGGTTTGAAGCGGCGGTCATGGCAGGGCTTTTTCTCTGGTCTGGCAGACGCGATAGTTCTCAGATGGTCAAAAAAGGGAGATTCACTCGGTGTCGGCGCTGAGAAAAATCCCAATGCATGGAGGAGGCTCGGATCTCGCAGCTGGACTGAACCATGTCATGCGGGCACCGAGGGGTTCAGAGTCTCTGTCTGAGAAGATAGATTTCACACCTAAAGGGGGGAAAGGAGGGAAGGCAAACCAAGGGGTGGGGGTGGGGGGGTGGATGTGATTCAAGTGGTCACTGATCTGCCCGGCACGCGTAAAAAAAACCCCACCAAAATCCCTCGTCCGCTCCACGTATGTAATTGATATTACCAGACACACGTCCAAAAAAAACCAGAAGATTCCTCCTTCACTCTGTCCCGCAGCACTTATTTGTCCTTCTCATTAATTTATCTCCCTTTAATAACATTTGCGGCGCCGGTAATCCACGTTCAAACTCGCCATCAGACCGAGATTCAAACGGACGAACGGCGGCTGACGGAGAGCCACAGAGGTTATCCGGATCCAGGGAACAAATCGCCTCGTCTTAGAAGTTCTCCACCAACGTTGGAGTGCAGTCGGTGATCTGATTGTACAGAGAGGAAAAATGCAGTACTCCAGTATCGCAGCGCGCGGCCACAGCGTCGTCTCGGGTCTGTGCGACGCCAAGATTCAGACTGCAGACCTGCTCCTTCTCTGCGCGTCTCTCTCTCTCTCTCTCTCTCTCTCTCTCTCTCACCCTCCCTCCCTCTCTCACCCACTCTCAGTACCCTCTCCAGTCTACAGATTCATCCAACTTACTCCATTCACCAGTGATTAAGATAAACTCATTAGGTGAGTTAACAGGTATTGACTTAACAATTACTGACTTCTTAGGCTCTTTCTCTATTAAACCAGTAATAATAATAATAATAATGATAATAATGATAATAATGATAATAATAATATATTAAGCATGACATCCACCTTGTTCCAATTTGTTATGGTAAGATTTAGGGGCCAACGAGGCCGTTGTCTCCATCCATTAAGACCAATCGTCGGATTGCCCGGCAGTTTAACATAGATGTCCACTTCCTGCTCACTAAACGTGAAATTGATGCTTAACAGGCTGGAACCCTCGCCAGTAAATTTGAATGTCATTTCCACTTTTGCATATGACCGGTATAATTAGTTTTCCGCAATGCGCCGTGCGCCGAAACAGTCGCGGTAATGAAATGCGCGTTGGCCTCCAACCCCGCATGCAGGCCTATGATGGAGACCATAAATAGTCCCCCCGCAACGTTAAATGAGAGTTGGCCAACACCGGAGAGCTCCTGCCCCTCCTCGCCAGCTTGTTCTGGGACACACTAGACCTTTCTGGAGCCTAATGTCAGCTACTGATGATTTGCACTGGTGAATGATGGGGAAGTTAATATGCTGTGTGGGCATACGTGCCAGACACTGACATTAAAAACACCATAAGAGGAAATAATTGGAGACATTCAGTCAGATTTACGCTGTTAGAAACAGTCAAAATGTCTCCCACCGTTGACTCTAGAATTTCAACAGGTTGCCATGGCAGCCTGCCAGGATCAGACCGGATACTTTGTCTCCTTTCAAACCAGCCGGTTCAAAATAAACAAGTGGACGCTGCAACAGGACCGACAGGCCCGCCTGCGTGACAACCACACGGAGAAAATGATGCTACCAGAGGATCCTCGGATGCTTCGCTCTCAGAAACGCTTCCTGAGTGCCTTTGCGCCTTTTGCGCGCTCCACCTGGATCCATCCACACGTGCCGAACGACAACTTTGATCGTGTTTGTAAAAACATCTGGAGGAGAGCGACGGAGGCCGAGGAGGAGCTTGGGGGAGGAAGTAAAGTCTGCACTGGTCCAGACAACCGGCCGGGTCCCTGGTGAGGCTGAGTTAGGCTCTGTAACATTACCTTAATGCACAGGCAGTCAGATGAATGATATTACCTAATTAATCTGCTGTAATGTGTCTCCACATGGGTCTACTTTTTAGGCTATATCTGTAGTACAAAGTACTCATATCATGTGCCTTTGCAGGATTTTAACAGTGATGCACATGCAGCTGCATCATCTGCACAATCTGATCTGATTATGGAAGTTAATATCGAATAGTACAGTATATTGACTTTAGGAGACTATCATTGATATATTATCTCATGCTTACACTGGATTTTCCTTGGAATTTAGAGTGTGACTGTGTAGATTCATTAATAGGAGGACATTTTGGGCTGCCAGGTTGTGAAAAATCCCTCTGGCTCGCGTTTTGTACTCTGTATTTTATGGTAGTACAGTTCTAAATGTTGGTAATCCATTAATAAATGCTCATTAATTTCTCACTTTCAAATAAGCCAGCATGGCTGCAGTCATAAGTGGCACTAAGTCATTACAACAGACTTATGAGTTTCCTACTGCAGCTATAAATGTTAAACATTATAAATTTTGACTTTTTTCCCCCAAATAAATGGATTATGGTCCATTGAGGTCATGCAGAAGTTTTTGACCTGTAGCCTTGTAGCTTCTATACAGGCTGTTTTATTATGAGCCATGCCTATAGTGTCATTTTAAAATTCATGACATTATTTACCCAAATTGACCGACCTATGCAAAATAGGTGGATAAACAGATAGTAAGATGGATGTGAAATTGAGCCCTGATTTCTAACCCAGATCTCGACATTGCAGTGTAGATCAGGTGGGCTGCTGTGCGGTCATAGACCCACTGCATAATGTTAATGTACACCATCTGCTCACCGGCCGACCGCAGCTTCCATGACATCTCCGTTATCATAAGCGTCCCTTGTCCCACCGGACCGTCTGTTCTGCATCACGTCCCGACAGTCGACAGGCTGGTGACTAAAGAGTAGCCTCATTAAAAAGTCATGGTTTGAAGTGGGTGCTGTACCACACATACTGTACAAGATGGAGCAACACACTCAATAAAAAGTCCAGTCAAATGTGGCGATGAAAATATGAGGACTCATACAGTATGCAGTACCAACTGGTTAACCCATGGGTCTGTTCATAGGCCCATAGGTCAACTAGTTAGGTTAGAATATCATGGACTACCAAAAAATGATGTTCCTTTTACTAAGAGGTGTATTAGTACATTGGAAAATATTATATAAAAAGCAGAAAACTCTCCCAGCACCTCCAATCAAACCTGTTTCAGGCAAGTTCGTGAAACAAGTGACCTTTTCTTTACGCCACATGATCACCACAGTTATCATATTCTAAAATAAATGCCACCTGCTTCAAAAAGTCCTATAAAAGTCTGACTCTATTGGAGATGTGAAATTATCTGACACCACGGTCAGACACTCCACTTCCTATATGAAAAACGAGGCATACAAGACTGCATGAGCAAGTTAACCTTAATTTTGGTGTTATGGCCTGTTCTGTATAAAAGCTGTGTTGACCCTGCCACACTCCCACACATGTGCCTATCTCTCTCTCTGTCTAGGGCTGAAGAGCAGCAGAAAGAGACAGATGATTTGGGTCTGAGCACACAGTATGAGGAGGACAAGCAGCAATACCACACTGACTTCACCCTCCCTTGCCCTTATCTCTCGGGCCCCAGACGTCCCTATGTTGCCAAGCCTGCTCGGGCACTGAGCCTTGTGATGGAAGAAAAGATTAAACAAAATGAGGAGCAAGCAAAGGGGAAAAGAAATTTGGTGAGCATGATGACTTTGGGGGCTAAAGTTGCTTTCTATTTTGGTTTACTGTGGCTACCTCTGCTTTTAAAACCACCAGAACATCATGATCTCTGTTCTGTTAAAAACCTGATAATGAAGTGATAGCACTATGCTGTGTTGTTAACAATTCACTGTCATGTCAGGAGAGAGATGCGGAAGGCAAACACAGGAGAGTGGAAAATTCCCCTAGGAAGACCGGGGTCCCCCAATGCAGCAGTAGAAGAGACAAACAGAGGTCTGCACCTGAACCTCAGCCTTTGGCGTCAAATGCTGCCTGCCCTGTGACTGAGGATCACACTGCGTACCTGCAGAACGGAGAAGATCCTCCAGTTTCTTCGAAACTACAGAGGGATACATGTGAAAGCGAGGATGAGCAGAATATAAGCAGCAGTGCTGACAGTAACTCAAGCGTCGATGATGATTCCGTAACTGTACCTGGGGTGCGAACTTGTGCCACTGATAGCAGTAATGATGACTCAGCGAGTGACAGCAATGACTGTGAAGAAGAAGAAAATGAAACACTGCGCTCATCTGATGAATTAAGCTCTGACAGCGAGCAGGATTCCCCATCTACTTGCGCAGAGAAGGACTTTCCTCCACTATCTACCACCAAGGCTGGCTTTGTACCATGTCACATGGAGCCTCCAGCCTTGGGGAAGATGAACGGCCAGTGGGTGATTCCCCTTTCATTCCACCCACATGACATCTCCACTGCCACTTTGGCAGGCGGCGTGACCACCCATGCGCAGGCTCCTGTCCAAGGCAAAGCAGAAGCACCTCAGGCAAACTCGAAAAACAACGCACGACCAGCAATCCCAATGCAGCAGGAAGCCTATGACCTACTGGCTGACTTCCCGGCTCTTCAGCCCCCAAAGAAACCTTTAGCACTGGGTGTCTTGTGTGTTGGGAATCCCAAAACCAAATGTGCGGAGGGGAAAAGAGAGGTTCCTCCTCACTTACCACACCCCCGCCAAGAGAGTGGGGCTTCCTATCAGTGGAGGATGGAAAATGTGCCCCACGAGGTCTCCTCCATCTGTGCAGGAGATCAGAAATCTGTTCTGGACCTTCAAGCATTTGGCTCAAGCAGCCAACGCAACTCTCCTACCATCAGCTGTGAGGAACTGAGGGCCAACAATCAGTTGCCTCCTAGAGGTAATAAATCTGCCGTGTGTGTCTGCCTAGCTGTGTTCTGTGTGTGCCTCTCCTTCTACCAGTCTGTATAAATAATTTGGTTATCATTAATATAATTTAATGCCATTCTGAATACCCTCTGGAGCTACAAATGCACAAACTCACACGGACTTCCCTCTCCGAGAATCTATTATTGATATTAATGACACCATCATACTCGGCTAATTAAAGGCAGGAGAGAGGCAGCAGCACCTGTCCTGGGCAGAAACGCAGGCTCTCAGAAGTTGCTGAGTGCAAATTTTGCAACAGTACAGCTCACATCGTTTTACCCTTTTCCCTCGGCCATTTTTAAAACTCGTCTAATGAACTTCTTGTTTCTGCCACATAGTAGGTAGCATAGGTTTGCTACTTTGTTGACTTTTCCAAACTTGAGACCTACATCTTGATCTGAAGTTGTGTTGGTAGTGAAAACGGGCAAATGAGAGCAACCTTATCAGTGATCTGTGTCACATGTAATCCCCAACAAGATCACCCACATATGAACACACACATACATGCAAACATTGCGTCTGTCTGTGTAGGTGTTAACACTGCGATTCTACATCGCCGTTGCAGAGAAGTACTTCCTCAGTTGGATGACTCAGTGGGAAAATGTTTTCATAATGAGGGGATTATTGCAGTGGCAAAGTGAATTACACGGCAAGCCTTCCTACTAGCTGTTGGTGCAGAACAGAACAGTGGACACAGATATGAAATAAGTCAACACAACTCAAGTACACTGCGTTAATGATGGTGGGGAGTATGGCTTTTCACAGTACATACACTTACTTCCTCCACACTTTGCAGTGGGGGTCATGCTATTCTCACCATTTCCAGTATCACTAAAACAAAATCATGCGCAATTTAGGTATACTTTAAAGCAAGGATAACTGAATATATATAAAATGATCTGATCCAGTTACATGTGGTGCTGTTTGAATCCCCATCTGCTTCTGAACAGGTGCACGACTGTAGCTGAGGGCAGCTCTGCTCTGCTCAGTAAATGTGCATATGTGATGCATACTGCGGCCACTCCTCCAGCAGTTGCATTCACTGCTGATATGATAGAATTCTCTCTCTGACAACTTAGCCCTGTTAATTCAATAGCACTTTGTTGATCCCCTGGGGGGGTGACTGCTGCTGAAATTCCCTTTTTCACCGTAAAAGAGCACAATTCTTGTAAACGTACCCTCTGCATCGCACTAAGCATGACACAGGCCAGACAAGACAATGTGCATGTGAAACGGGTGTAGTGCTAATCCTTGCCCTCTTGCTGTGCATATTGCAGTTGCAGGTACAGATGGCGTGGGTGTTAATGCCAGGTCCTGGGCTAGCGCTGCCAAGGCGGGCATGAAGCAAGCAGCTGCCCCTCAGGAGAAAGCCAGACCTTGTACCTTTCAGCAGATAGTTACCATTAACGGAGCCAAAGGTAAGTTTATACCTTGGCATCTTTATCAAATGTGTGTGTGTTGGGAGTTGTGTGTGCAGGGGTGTTGGTGTTATGTTTCACGGTGGGCCCCATGAAGAATTCATCATGATCATCACCGGTTGAGTGCATTTATTTTGCAACACTAACTAAGCTGATGGCTACAGCATGTCCTCTTGCCCTTTATGCACTGTCCTTCAAAGGTTCTGTGTGTAGCATTTTTAAACATCAATATATCATTGTCAAATTAATTGTGATATTTTGGTTTATTTACCGGATGCAAATGAGGCTGTGGTTGAGATGATTGGTGGTCTGTATCTCACAGCTGTGGTATTGTTACCGTTTGTGACATTAATTAATCTGTGCCTTTTATCAAGCTCAATGCAAAACACTGACAGACTCTGGCACAGTTTGAAGTAGTCTGATATTGATGTAAATAATAAAGCAACATTTTAGCAACAGCAACATTTAATCTAGTCAGTCTTCCAACAGAAATGTGTAGAAAGGGTTATAACATAATATGCACATCATATTTCCCCTATCCTCGCAGTTCCCATACTCAAGTTCTAAGCTTTCAAACCTTGTCATTCATGTATTTAGCTTGACTTCACAGAAGTTGTTAATTAATTTAGACATGTACAGTATTTGTACAGTCAGCCTGTCAAATTATGTTTTCAAATTTGCCAGTTCAAATTTAATTTAGTCAGTTGCCTCTCTGGAGAAGTTGCTTCTCTGATACCGTATGTTTGTAGCAGTAGTCTAAATTGGGATGGGACTGTGCAGTTCCCCCATGCGTGGTGTAATGTGTTGCAGTAGAAGAAAAATTACTAAGGTGTTTAGAAGTTACAATGGCGTAACATTTTGCAAGTCAGTGCAAATGAAAAATAGGCACTTCTTAATGCTTTAGTTAAATTTGGGTAAATCCCTGTGAGTGTTTGAGTGTTCTCAGCGTCCAACAATGGGGCTTCACTCATATGTCTTTGTGTATCACCAAAGTAATAATCCTAATAACAATAGAGTGTACATCTTTTTTACAATAAAGATATGTCTATTCAATTCGCTTGATCGAGGTCAGCTATGAAATTTCTTTTCCTCCAAAAAAGTACCTTTATCCTTTTCTTTCTGTAATCCTTTGTTTCGTTTCTCCTTTCACAGTCAGATATTCTGCCGCTCAGAACTTCACCAGCAAAGTGACTCCTTCCTATCAGGCACTCACTACATTTCATGGACCTCGACCCCACAACCCAAACCGGTTTGTTCGACCTGGTTACCCTCACACCCATCAGGTGAATATATTATTGACATTGTGTAGATATTGTGCCAATGTGTGTACTTTTGCATTGCTACTGCATTTTGTACCTCTTGTAATTTCTACGCATGTTTTTAATTTAATAAGGTCTACACACTGAGTAGATATAATGGCTACATTTAACCAGTTGCCTGATGGCTTATTGATCATATGCGCTTTAACACTACACAGAGTTTGGATTTCAAAACAGGAATTAAGGAGAAGCTTTAAAGTGGATATAACTTTGCAGTGACCCACATCATCACAGCACTACTCACCCTGTATTGTTGCTTAGTTACACACCATTCACAGCTGATCAGAGGCTCACTGGAATATCTGTTATGCCCAGCTCGCAGTCCAGCAAAGCTGCTGTTGTTCCACAGCTTTCCCCTTTCCACTGTCACTGTAAATTAGCTATAGGAACACCACAGGAAAAGACAAGAACATGTTGGTAGTGCTAAAATCTTTGAAAAGATTCTGTTGCCCTGCCAGCTAGCGCACACAGTGCATTCACAGTATATTCACCATGTGCATTTCTAGCCTTTCCATGTCTTCATTTCCTCCCTAGATGTACAGTAATGGGACTGTTGTGTAAATGATTGTTAGTTTGTCTGTGACTAATGTATCACAAAAACTAATGGCTGATGAAAGAAAACATTCTGTGTGACATACCTGTGGCTAGTCTTGAAAACTATTCTTATACAGCCTGATGAGGGTACTCTGATGAATGCTGTTTTTGTTCTTAAGTGAACAGAAGCATGCATTTGACACATTCATTTAGGTTAGTGCTGGCTGCGTATCAATTTAAGGTTCATTATTATCAAACATTAGATTCCAACAAATTAGTTGAAAGCAAACAGTTCTGACAAAGTCCATACACTATACTATTTTTGCTCATTAGCAAAATGTTGGTTTTCATTACATTGTAGCAAACAGCTGCAGCCTTTGTGGTCTGTCTTCACTGAAGCAAAGTGGTACTGTACTTACAGACGGGTATTCAGGGCACACATCTCAGAGAAAATCAGGCACAATAGAGTATCACTCAGCCAATTACAATGAGCAGTCAGAACAGTGATATAACTGTATTTTTTCTGACATGTATTCAATCAAGCCTGAAGACCAGTTAAACTCTTGACATTAAATTTCAGTTGGTTGGAGAGCATCTTAAAAGTCTGTCTATTGAAATAACCTGTGTAACTTTGTAGCAGCTATGTAGTCATTAGATTACAAGTCACAAGTATACGGCCAGAGCCATCTACTGTACAATAATTTAACACACCTAAGCATTGTAGTCTCACATTGCAAAAAGTGTTTGGAGCTTGCTGCTGGAACATAAAATGGGTAGGCTGTAATTGAAGCCTTTGAACCTTGTGAAAGACTGTCACTTAAAACATTGCAAAGGTACCAGTCAATCTGCTCATATTTTTTAGATGCGTTTTCAAAATCACAACTTGCATTACGATTCCTTTCGTCTTCCAGCTGAGGTGTTTGCAGGCCAAAAAATGTAGAAATGGGACTCAATGGTCTCCTAAAAAGCTCATATTGAAATACCAAACATTAAAGGAATAGTTACACATTTTGAGACACGCACAGAACTTAGAGACTTAGCTTAGAAAAAAAAAAAGCTACTGTGAACAGGAAGACACAGCTAACCTGGTGTTGTTTTAAGGTTAAAAAAAGAAAGCTTGTTTGTGTATGAACAAACAAAATACACATCAGTGAGCTTCAGAGGTGGTGGCGGTTTCTTTTTTCAGAGTGTCTATTTGCAAATGGAAATGGAAACTACTTGGTTAGGCTTAAGGACCAAAAAGTACTTTGTTAGGTTTTGGAAAAAATGTGTTAAATTCAAATACAAAAGGCCAAATCTAAAGGCAGGGTACATTAAACACAAAATATACCCTTTCCAACATCAGGGTGTAAATAGTCTCATTGGCTATTGGTGCAAATAGAACTGCTGGCTACTGATACCTGAGCGCAAATAGCATCTGCCTGTCTTAACTTTGGACAGAGCCAAGTTAGCTCTGTCTCCATGTTTTCAGCCAGTTTTGCTAAACTAAGCTAAGCTAAGCAGCTACTGACTATACACAAATCTTGAGTTTACAAACCCGAGGATGGTTTTGACCTGATCGTCTAACTTGCAGCAAGAAAGTTCATAAGCATTTTTTTTAAACTTTTCTTTTGCGGGCTACCTTGAGGAGTCTTTTACTAACCATCCACATTGAACAGACACATAGTTGCTGGATGAAGCAAAGTTTGACAGTTTGGAAGCGGACGTGGACTATTTTGAAGCGTCATTCACCACTACTCCATATGAAAGGATAGAAAACTGGTGTACTTTCTTTAAGCTTTGTTTGGGGCTTTGTCTTGATTCAGTGGGGAGTTTGCAGTGTCTGGTAGGCAGAATATTTTCTTCTCTCCATGTAAAAACAGAACATCACATTTTTTACTTCGTCATCTTTTCCTCCTTCTCAATCTCTCCTCGCTCTGCCCTCTCCGACTGTGACCTATTTAAATTTGGGTTGCACTTTCTTTTACCATGTGTGGTGGTGACAGTGACAGCAAGGCTTACTGCACTCTGAGGTTTGCCCCTTTGGCCTCAGCACTTCCAATCCAGCAGGATAATTACTGAAGCTGCAATGCACATTCCCCCTGGGTGGAAGTGGCAATATGGGGGTCTCTTGGTGTCCTCGGAGAAATGAGATGCAAGAGGGCAAGCCTGAGAAAGAGAGAGAAGAGGGCGATAGAGAGAGATTGTAAAATGCATGGTGGTGATGGAGAGAGACATTATAAAAGTTTTATTTTTGGCAGCAAAACAGCTGATGCAGAGATGCAAGTAAATGTTTATAGAGAGTGTGAAAAAGTTATGAGAACTATTTCAGACACTGACACATTTTAAAATCTTTCTGTCTTTGTTTCTCCCTCTCACAAATGCGCGCACACACACAGAAGCTCTGGCTCACATGCACCTACCTGTTCTTGTTCTGGCACTGCCCATAACCTAAATATTCTGTTATTAAAGTTTTACAAGAAAGAGTGGGTAGGGTCTAGAAAAAAGAAAGCTGATAAAGAGAAGCTAAAAAGCTTTTTATCAAGCGTGGGAGTATGGATGAGAATGTGCTGTGAATAGGAGGTGGTAATCATTAGAGTCTCTCTTTAAAAGCACCAAGGCCAGTCAGGTAGAACCAAGGTCCATCCAAACCATTGTTTAGCGTTGATTTGAACCTCTCCGGTCTCAGTAATCAAATCCGAGATATTAGATAATGCCTCAAAGAGAGAGCAATTAAATGAAGCTCCTTTTATTGTTTTGGGGAGTTGGCATACCTAGGCTGGCAGTTGGGTGCCGTGCCATCCAAACTAAAAAACAGAGCAACAAATTGACAATTAAAAATGTTCCACTCTTGGCAGACGGAGAAAAGGAAGTGAGTGGCCAAATTGTTTGGTTTAGCAGCCTGATCGATGGTCTGTTGCAAATGTAGGATTGTCAGAAACTAGGCGTGTTTGAAGGGTTGAGAGGAGGAGGAGGGTTGGCGGGGATGAGGCTTGTGCATTTGAGCCTGTGCGCCCTTCTGCTTGTATGAGTGTGTGAGAGGCAGAGACACAGGCTAAAGTTTTCCCTCTTGCATTCTTCTCTCTTCTTCCAGCTAATAAGCCTGTCTCTAAGCTGTTGCTAGGCTACACAGGTCTGTTGTTATTCTTTGGCAGGTGGCCTTTCCCATCCTCAAATCTGTGTGTGCGCGCGCAAATTTATGCATACGTGTGTGTCTTTTTGATAACAGTGTGTGTGAAAGGAGACAGGGTGGCAAAGTGTGAGACAAATAGCAAGAAGCGATACGGTCAGAGCTTGACCCCGAACATTCATGAATTACATCCGTTTTACATGCTTCTTTTTTTACTGCTTTGTTTTGTTACAATATGTGCATAAAAGGTTGAGTGTTTCAGGTCCATTTTTTCACCAACATGCGGATTCCTCTTATGTGAACTAATTTGGCGGAGGCAATCTTTAAAGTATAAGGAGGTTGAAAACTGTAACTAGGCAACGCAAGCTTCTATGTGTCGTGATATGTGCTCTAAAGGAAAATACTTCAAAGGCCCCAAAGAATATTGGGAACAGTTGTCCCTCCTGTGACTGGAAAGACAGAGCACAGAAGAAGTCATATCGTCTCCGAAAGAGATCCATAGATTGGTTTTGAGGTGGGCACGAGAGACACGGACTTGCTTATAGGTTCAATCAGTGTTTGTTTTTAATCAGGATATCTGCTCCCTGCCTCTGCCTTTTCCAGCCCCCATGTTAACTCTTCAGTCTCTGAGAGATGCTACATGAGACCTCTCTGAGCTTCACATGAAATGTTTATGAGGTAAAACCCAAGAGGAAAAACACAAACTAGAAGCCGATGCAACAGTTAAGGATATAATAAGTACGATTTTCACTGCACCAAAGCACAAAATGGCCATAATATACTTTTGAGGATTTGTTGAGCATTACTAATGACTCAAAGATAACTTGCCAAGTGTTGAGGTTTTTGGCTTTCAGAGCTTACTCTCCAGTCCGCACTCTGTTTTGGATCAACCCCCCTCCCGCCCACACTCTGGCATTTTCAGATGCTCAAAGATGGTGGATGGTGCTTTGAATGAGCGCCTGGCATCAGAGGACATTTTACTCTCCAGCTGAAATGCAAATGACAAAGCAGCATTACTATTATCAGTATTATTACTGCGCTGCCTTGCATTGTGATAAATTACCTCTTCACTGCAATTGTCAATTGGATCTCTGCTCTAATGAGCTAATTTGCTCATTTCTGCGGTGGATATGTGACTCTCTGATTAAATTAATTTACAGCCCATCAAAATATGTAATAAACCTTGATTAATGAAAATTATTATTTAATAACAATGATTGAACCTTGCACTTATAATGGTATGCTAATACAAGTCGGTAAAAGCAGTTAGCCATTCATTACGGTGCATCATAGATTTTTAGCAAATTGTTGCCAACGCAGCATAAAACACTGTTGCTTCAGATAAAATAACGGCAAAGTTTGTATTCAGCAGCAAGTCTGAAGAAAATAGTTTCTGGCTGCTGAACCCACTCATTTATTTTTAATTTCTTAAATAAGCAAAGTTCTGATAGTCCTAAATACAGAAGTATGAATCGCTTTTAGTACTTAATGCGTAAGCCAGATCATTTTTGAAGGGCCATAAAAATGAAGGCTGTGGTTGGTCATATATATATATATATGTACTAGCTTGCCTCTCTGCTCTCACGGGGTTTCTCCAGTGAGTTAAATGTTTAAAGCTGCTATGTGTACATTTCTTATGTGATCATAGACTCTTTTAAAATATTCTGATTATATGCTTTAAAAAAACAAACATAAAACTAAACTCAGAAATGTTCAAATCCCACACACAGGGGCGAGCGCTGACATAAGATGGGTTTACCCCCTTTTTCGACCGGTCCACTAAGTGTCAGTTATGTACTGTAAATGAAATCTGTCCTTTTGTAATATTAAACATTTGGGAGTACCCATCACGCAGCTAATTTTTTATTAAAAGCAAACTAGGCTAACTCGCCTCCACACAGAATGTGGAAACAATAGTGCTCACATCACACGAGATAACAAAGCAACGCCTGTGAGTCTGTGATAGCATTAAAACGAAGTGATTTCAATCAAAATACAGAGCTGACAGTGTCAGTAGGAACCAAAAATGTTTACTTGCACTGCAGAGAAACAAAACAAAGGAATGAAAACATGTATTTCTCCGTTTGTGTAATTACAACTTTGACCAGAAACATATAGGATATATATACTGATTTCCAAGCATGTAATTCAGTTCAGCTGTAGTGTGGTTCCATACAGGAAATGACACCTTTTAATATCAGCGAGAAACTCAAGCTGTACCCCATAATGCCATGACAAGAGAGCTTTATAGTACTTTTCAGCACCATTGGCATTTCTGTGATATTGCAGTGTAGGTGTTTTGTTACCTTTTTTTCCATGGAAACCCTCCAAGGCAATTTGTCCAAATTGTTTCCCTGAACATATTGCTGCATTTTTACTCCAGTTCCATTGTATTTCTGAAATATTACACATAGACAGTTCACTGAACTCATCTCTTCACTTATTCATTCGGTTTGCCAAGGCAAAACTGCCCAACCTGGTGAGACTGTTTATCTGCAAAGGAATACCTCAGACCTACTCCTCATTGACACTTTCTTGGCTTATAATCTAGTTAAACATTGATTCCTTCTTTCTCATCCTCGGGCATTTTCTTTATCTGTCTTTTTCTCCACCTCTCTCTCTCTCTCTCTCTCTCCATCCTTCAATCACCTGTTTATATTCCTCCAATCACTTGCTTAATCTCCTCTCTGTCTCCAGCATTTTGGAGCCCAGGCGCATTGGAACAACGGCCGTCCAGGATTTAGATACCCCCGTTTCCCTTCCCAGCCGGTGAGGCCGCTAACAATCTCATTTTCTCCTCGCACTAAAGTTTGAAGCCACTTCTAATCTGTGTCGCTGAATTTACGTTCAACTGTAATTTATGTCCAACTGTAATTTACGTGGGAGTCTTTGCATGTACGCTGCAGCTGCGACTCAGTCCTCCATTGATTCTTATTTTATTTCATGAAACTGTCAGCTTGTATTACATATAAATGTGCTGCCATTGTGCAATAAATCTTCCTCAGTAGAGATTAAACAATCTTTGTGAGAATGATGCTAAATATAATAGTCACATTAGATTGGAATACGCCACATGTGTGAATCAGAAGTGAGAGTCTGTGCATGCGTCTGTGTGAACGTGTGAATATGTGGAAGCATGCTTTTTGTTGTATGTATGGGCAAGTGTATGTGTGTGCATTTGTGTGTAAAACCTGCCTCACGCTGTATAATTGAATATGGGGGGAAAAAAAGGGTTTTATTTGTCTGGGTGTCACTCCTGATGGATGCCTCTCATAAGACAAGCACAATCAGGGATCATTCCTCATCTTTCCTCCCACTCCTTACCCTTCCTCTCCATCATATTTTATTCCCGTAGCCTAACACCTACTCTTTTTTTCCCCCCCTTTTCTTTGTTAGCACCGGTAGCTAGTGGTGTCACAGTGAATTTCATGCCGCCACATGTTGTGTCTGTTCTGTCCTAGTTGAGAGGGAGCCAGGCCTCCTTCAATAATAAGTTCTATGACCATCGCAAGGCGTTGCGAAACGGCAGAGCTTCAGAACAGACAGCTTTTCGCTCTGCTCCACCATCGCGTATACAGCATTTTCCACCTTAAAGACTGTGCATTCTCTATGGGGAGGATCAGTGAAGAGGTTCTTAAAGGTCACATTATTGCGTTTCATTGGTTTGACTACAACTGGTGCATGTTTCCTCCATTCTTTGTATCACATTTTGGATGTAAGCCATTTTTGGGTGCTGCCACGAGTTCTCAGAAGGGAACATGTCTCACACTGTGTGCACATCTTCACACATTGTTTGGCTAACAGAGAATGGAAGTCATTTATTCCAATGGAGGATGGATGACTGACAGTAGCGTATTAGTGCCCCCTTGTGGCTGTAGGATTCGCTGGCCATTCGCTGGCAGCATCGATATGTTTATGGATATGATTTTTAAAGATTTTAGAGTTGTATTCTGATCGTCTGAAAGTACAACTGGAAGCTGGAAGTGGATGATGGGAACTCAATCACAAACAAAATGTTTTGACGTAATTTTCACAAACGGAAACTACTTTTAACTCATTCCCTCCAAATGATGTCATTGTCAGCAGGCACAGCCGCTCGTGATCACATGAGTACTTGATGTTGTCTGTTGTTTGTCCATTTCATTAATCATGAGCACTAAGCTGCACAAACCAAGCATTGCATTTTGGCCACACTAACTGTTCGAGGCTCCTCTTCCATGTTGTTTTGGCATTTTCTGTCCAGTTCAGTCAAGCAAAGACCTCTGCTGCACTGTCCCAGAGGCATCAACAGAAACAGTTTGCCAACTTAGTGGAGCAAATTGTGCACATGGGGTCAACTTTATGTTATCCAGTGAGTAAAGTTAACTCATGAGTGTGAGGGGTATGTTGACTTATTTTTCACCATTATCTCTGTTTGAATACCTACCTGAGAGCAGCCATAATGGGCAGCTGTAAGTCACAGAGGCTTGGAGAGGAGCTGATGTCTGCACGTCCCATGCAAACTTCTCTGAATGTCTGTGCTCATTTCCTTAGAAATGTTATATACATGAGTAGAATGTAATTTGTAGATATCTTGCTCAATATGGATGCAGTGAATAAACCTCATGGCAAAGGTGTGGGTTTCATTTAAACAATGGGGGGAGAAAACATATTCAGTGGGGGGGGGTCTGGGGAATTGTGAGCATCAAACACCAATCTGTGCCTTTTCCTCATCAATTGTTAGTGGAAGTGTCTTTATTTACGTAAAGAAAAATCAAAGTTCAGACATCAGGTGACTGTTCAAAATATAATGGAATATACTGCAGTAAGGCCCTGAGGCATCCTGCATTGTATATAGAATATTTCTTCTTCTGTACATTTCACATTTAATGTCATCCCTGCTGAGTCAAGAGACATGCAGGCATGATTTACTCTTCTGTCCCGTTTTGTGTCCTTTGTCTGGGGAAGTAACCTCGTTAAATGTGCACGTGGCACCTCAATGATAAATTAATTCACTTTAAGTAATTTATTAACCCTTGGGCTTTAATAGTTCATATTGCTTCATCAAGATTTGAGCACTGTTGTATTATATCTGTGGCTAACTATGTACAGTTAATATATAGAGTTTTGAATGACTTCGCTAGAATTAATTTATTTAGTTGCATTTTGCGGATTACTGTGTAGAAATGGAAAAATGAAGCATATTGAAGCATATTGCAACATTTCCGATTCATCTCAGTGATACAAACTGTGAGGCAGCACAACCCATGCCATAAAAAAGTGGCCCTATTACGAGCTGTGATAGAATCGGCTGGTATTGTTTTCATCTTGTGAGTCTTGGAGTGTGGGTGTCTGTCTGTGGACTGATTTTTCTCAGTGCTATTGCGTCACAACTGCGCAAGATGCAGTGACGTAACCTCACAGGCGTGTAATTGAGTTTGGAGCTCCCCACTTTGTGCTTCGTGCCCACGTTCATTTAAAGTCACAGATCACCGAATCCCCACTTTTAGTCATTCCCATCCACTGATCCAGCGCAATCTAGTTAACATTCAACCAACAATATAACTAACAACAGCAACTAACATAACTCATCTTACATAGTCTACACATATGAACATAGTACATTAAGCAAACATCCATTAACAATGACTATTTCATCCTTAATGAATAAAAAATCTCATTCATGGGGAAGGCACATTAAAACTCTACTGGGATGTCCTACACCAGCCTAACCCACACATAAACATTAGCGGCTGCAAAAACTCCTCGTGGATTTGGAAAAATCACCTTTTCATTGGCCAAAATTAGGAATCGTGACTTTTAGAAGTTTCACCAATAACTATTTTTGGCATAATGAATAAATCTGCAACACTTCACCTGTTTTATCAAATTCATTTCTCTGACATCATGTGTTCCATACACACTGATTTGGCATCGTGGCTGGTGTGATCCCACCACAAGACTGTCTGTATTTCTTTTTGTTTTTGTGATGGAGTCTTGGTTTATGATGACAATAGTGATACTGTTTGTAATGCTACCTGTTCTTAGTGATTTTCAAAGTCATTATAAAACAAGTGTGTAGTCTGCCTCCCTGTTCTCCTTAGTTCAGCTCGATAAGTTCACCTGCCTGTGTGCGCACGGCGCGAGAGGAGACTGAGTGTTAGAGTCTAGAAGTCTAGACGGAAGGATTCAGAGGTTGTATAAGCTCATTTTTCATATTAAACATTTCTGCAGTAAAAAAAAAACCAAAAACATCCCAGTCTCAGTGCCAAATTCTACATCATTGCCTCATGATGAGGCACTGAATGCACAAAGCTTTGAATTTGGGCCAACAAAAGTGAAAGCTAAATGTACATGTTTAAGGGATCCACTCACCCAAATTATAAAAACACAGTATCTTATTTACCTCTCGTGGTATTTGGCTGTGCTGACACACACACACACACTTTGAGATATCCACTTGTGAGATAGATTTCTGGTGAATGTATGTTATTTTGCTTGTCATGCTTGCAGGGACTAATTGGAAAAAAAAAATTGTTCTGAAAAAACTCTCTGTGGATTAACCAGAGCAAGATAACCATTGTTTCTGGAAAGACATGTTACTGTTCAGTGTTTTAGTAATTTAGTAATTTTTCAGTGCTGCAAGGACCAAAATTATATCCACCCCAATTATATTGGAGTACAAGCACTGGGCAAACAAATGTAATTGTTGTTGTTATTTTTTTTTAGCTGTGTACTAATTAATTTTACAAAACAAAACATCAAGAAGAAACCCAGTATTCATACGGTAGTACTGAATGTTATCCATTGCAGAAGCATCCCCATGACCCCAGCTAAGTAGGAAGGTGGCAGTGATTACAGACTGTGGTGCTATTAACAATCTTTAACATGTTACATCTACAGATATGACACTTCTCGCTCCCCTTAGCCATGACTGCCATCCTGTGTGATCACAGCCATCCTGACTTTGCCAGCGTTATCCATAATGTCCAACTGTCTGTCTCATTTTGTGTCTTTATTGAAGCATCTCTGTCTTTTAAAATAAAGCAATTTATTCACTGCAGTAAAAACCTCACTGTTTTTTTATTGTTATTAACGTGTCAGAGTACAATTAATGTGTGCATATCTTTGAATCAGCTTATTTTCCACTGAGCACAGCGTGTCTGTTGGAGAATCTGTGTGTAGCCTCCACCTTCAAAGCCACTGCATGCTGATTATGCTCTGAATTATGACTCTATCCTAAAAACTGTGCCCTAACCGTGGTCATTTATATTCATAATTTGCAATTACTGTGAGTTAAAAGCTGATCCTCAGTGGATTGTGTCTTTATTCGTAATGTTGCCTGGGTGCGCAATTGTGTCTGTACGTGTTTGCTTGTGATGCATCATACATCTGAACGGTGGGTATAAAAGTTAGGAGGAACTCCGACGCTGGCCTCATTCACCTTGTGTGGTGAACAGCAGTTGCCAGAGGGGCCCATTTCTCAGTTAGCTTCAAACAGATAGTCTAATAGCTGCTCAAAGGACACACACGCTTCACGCTATCTCCTTTTTTCCTCCCCTCTCTTTTTAGCGAGGCAGAAATAGGCCTTGTTGTGGTGAAATGAGTAAAGATTTGACTGAGTCGATGAAATCCAATATTAATATTTAACAAAGCTCTTTAAACTTACATGGCACCATTGCCTAGTTGAACTGGAAGAGAGGGAGAGGAACGACAGTGGGGTAAATGAGTGGAAAAACAGGAGAAAGGAAAAGAGCAAAACCTGAAACTCAGAAATAGGTGGTTGGAGTTTTGGCTTCAAGATACTTGTCGACACTTGGAATAATGACGTAGTACTCGTTATTTTTCCATAAATAAAGCTTGTGTAAGGGATGGCAACACTCAGATACTGTGTGAATCACATGGTCCCTTGATGGCAACGCTTAGTAGGAGAGAAGGTGACAGTTTTCCTCCTCATGTCTTGACATACTAAATGAGTCAACATGCACCCTGTGGTGCGCAGAGGTGCACTGAGCAGAGCAAAACTCAGCGTATAGCTCTCAGTCATGTGGAACGCCTCCACCCACCTCCTCACATGAAAGACAAAGGGGAGGCAATGAAGGCACAGGAAGAGAGGGATGAGGTAGACGAGGGAAAAGGTATGGGAGCAGAGAAGAGAGGAAGATGAGGGGGTGGGGGGTGGGGTGCTTAATAGATTATTCCAAAACTTTCTCTTTGTTTATCTGATGCTCTGATTTATCTTAAGCAGATGCAGTCTGCATGTTAAAAAGCTGGGGGCAAGTGCTGCCGCATCGCTTGTTTAGATTGTGTTATCAATCTTTTTATTTGCTTCATTCGCTTTTTCTCATATCTGTTCTTCACTGATGGTCACATGGGACCTCGTGGCTCCAGAAGACTCCTGTCACCGTTACAGCTTGAATGCCAACCATCTGCCTATTAAGACATGTTCTAAAAATGTAAAGGTCCCAGAGCTTAATACCCCAGCATAGAGCTCCAAAAACACGTGAAGCCTCTTTTTCTGTAAATTTGGTGACATTTTGGAGCTAAGCAGTGATATTTTCCCATCTCCCAGATCACCAGTGGATCAACGGCCGGTTACAAATGATGTTTTAGTCATTTGATGTGGAGGACTTGTAGGGCTAACGCATCCTTGTAGATAAGGTGAGAGGCAATAACAATGCCCACACCTAACTGCCTTAGCCAGCTGACCGGTGCTCCCACAGGGCCTAAATACGTGGGGACTGCAAGAGCTGTCAGCTCGGACTGTTTGCGCTTTCTCAAACAAGTTTCCGATGCCAGTGGGGATTGTTGACAGTGAAGACAATGTTTCCACTGCAAACCCTCCACTCACCAAATCTAGCCAAGTTAGTTATTGATGCTCATGCCTGCTCTTTTCTCTCTAAACACACCAGAAATATAAAACAAACCACTTCCTTTGTGCCAGAGGATTTTCATTTAGAACATTAAAAGTAAAAGTCTCTCATGAGGTGACACGTCTGACACATCACTTTATAAAAGTGCACAGATCAATACCAAAAGAAAGCCAAAAAAGGACTTGTTTTTTTTTTTTTTTTTACCTGAAATGGATTTCTACCTAATGGGATAGATCAAATTATTTGAAGTGGGGTTGTATGAGGTAATTATCCACAGTTATAATATTACCTACAGTAGATTTTGTCCAGCATGCCTCCAGTTTGGAGAATCAGCCAGGAGTACCATTACAGACACAAAGCAGCAAATGCTATGCAACACGTAGTTCAGTGTGCTACCGCTGCCTTGATCAGTGACCTAAGGCATTAGTTCAGATCTGAACTAACCATTTAAAACACCAGGGACACACAATAACAACGACGAGCAACTCTTTGTTTCTGCAAGGTAGAATTACCGTTTTTGTGAATGTAGTTTGGCAACTTTGAAGCAAGTGAAAGATAGAGAGAACAGCTTCAGTTCTTTATCAGAAGGGCTGTCTGATGGCCATTTAAAGGGGTGAAAATATTTGAAATTTAGCGTACAACTTAAACTGATGTTGGTCTTTTTAGGTGGCTAGAATACATTTTACTGCTGAACCCCATTCACAGCATTACATTGCTTAGTATCAGTGCCTTGAGCCCTGCCTGCTCTCCGAACTGGGGGCGTGCTGACTGCAATCGAATGTAAGTATTACACTAAATATCGATAAGCTCCTCACACAACCCCACAAATAATAGGAACTATCTTTTTAAAGATGAAGAAGAAAGATGCAGGCTGTGAGTCAAACTGTTCCAATTGAATATGTTTTTATATAAGGTTAGTTTTGTGGCAGCATTATTTGCAGCGGTAAGATATTTCATGAAAAAGGAATTCCACGAATCAATTCTGTTTTTCTATCATCAAGAGAAGCGCTTTTCAGTTGCATCAAAGGCAGAGAACAAAAAATGCCTTTGAAATGAAATAGTTCAACCTTTTTCAATCACTCTTAAATTCTGCAATGCTTTTCATCAACAATCTCTTTGTGCCACTCTATTCTCACCGTGTTTCAAATGCCATTTTCTCTCTGCCTCCTTTTGTGTGCCTCCAGTGAGCATGTGAGATTGAGGCTGACGGCAGCAGGAGTTGATAACCGGAACTCCACAACAAACACTGAGGGTGACTATCTATGTCAAACTGTCCCAACCCGATCTGTGTCAGACACAAGGCGGGGTGAGAGGTGAGCGCTGCAGCATTTTATGGTTCAGCTGTGCCATTTTGGGAACACAAGGGGAAGAACAAAAATGAAAAGAGGGACATGAGGTTTTTTTTTTTCTACAGTCATTAGTCTCACTGTCGTCTTTCCTCTTTTTCGGCCTGCTTGCTGTGTGGCCACGTGCACGCTTGTGTCTCTGCATCTGTGCATTGTGTATTTTTAGCCTCAGACAACTGGAAAATGCATCATCAAAAGACAGCATGTGAAAGCATATTCCAACATATTTAAGTTTGCTGATGATAATGTGCACACAGATTTATACATTTGTCCTACTAATACTTGGAGTGGCAGAAGCTGGGCATTTAGATAAACTATTTATCTATGAATTACTTTGAGCTCACTGTTTCAAACATTTATCCATTAGCTAACCAATTCAGCTCCTCTGCTTGCTTGCACATTAGTTTTCACACACACTCAATAGCAACAAGTGGTGTTAATTACTTAATTATTGATGGGCAGCTCTCTGGTTATTGGAAATACAGTAGAAGATCAGCTTCACACCAATGTGTTGTCCCATCCTATCCATTTCCCTTGTTAACACAGATATGGAGATATATATTTTAAGCACATCTTAATTTCTGTTTTTCTTTAGCTTAATTGAGTTTGTGAAGTGAGTTTTCCAAGTATTCCCTGTCAACTGCACAAGTACACTCTTGTGTACAAGTGCTCCTGATTGTGAATCGCTGGTGTAGATTAGCAGAGAATACACAGGAAGAAAGTCGTCTTGAGATTTTATTCCTAACGCCTGAATTTGTAAGATAGAGTTGGTTTTTGGCTAAAGAGCTTGTGAAAAACAGTGTGGGATTTTCGTCTGTGAGGAAGTGAGAACAAGAAAGAGAGATTTTTTGTTGACCATCAAAGTGATGGCATAAAAGGCATATCAGTGCCAGGCCAATATTTTCCTGTCATCCATATAGCATCCAAATGTTATCCTCGCCTTGATATTTTTTATTTGAATTTCATCGTTTGGACGTGAGAGAAGACACAAAGACGCACACAGTAGGGCACAGTGTTGAGAGCACACACACTGACGTGGACGCTCGCATGCACACACACACACACACACGCAAATATAAATATTTATGAGATCTCTCTGTCTCTGTCTGCACATAACCATACTCACACACCAGCCATTCCCTCATAGCACACACATACACACACAGCTAATCACTCCTACAGACACACGTGCACTAATGCATGCAGCACTTACACTACAGTGCAAACTGGGATCAGTGAGGACAATCAATCAGTAATCCAGCATCTTGTGACTGCTCTCAGATTTCTTCCCTTTGCCCTCTAGTGTCTTAAATATTTAGACTGTTTGACATCAAATGCATACATGAATGCCAATGAGGCAGATCGCAGTCCCCTAATCGCGCACACACATATACACACACACAGAAAAGACTGGGTGTGAAAACGCTGCAGGGTGCAGCCAGAAGCAACTCATCTCTGAACCCAAAAACGGGAGCAGAGCGCTCGGAAATTTATGGCTTGGTTATTGTACAGTCGGACGCCTCGATCCAAGATAGGTGGATGGCTGCTTGTGGACACAGTGCACAATTGAGAGTGATCTTCTGATTGTTACTTGAGGAAAAGTTGCCTCTGTATTCTTTGACATGCAGGAGAGGGGAGAAGGTCAGTTTGAAGCATCCTTTTTATGGTGCTGACTTATTCCCCTTGAAAGTGAAATCATTAATAAGGCAGTCCTCTGAAGTGCCTGTCTATCAAGGACCTCATCTGAGACGAAGCCACACAGTCAGTTCCTTTACACCTCAGGATGTAACATCTGCCTCCATTTATTGCCTAGTAGCCATGTCTAAGGGCTCTTAAATGAACACTGCCCTTCCTCTTTATCTGCTGATGCGTCTGATGTGTATTCCTTGTAGCATTTTGCTTATGCCAAGACTCACAAATTAGATGATTTCAAAATGGCACAATATCCGCATATTCTGACCTTATCCCCCCTCCCCCCGAAGATTAGACTCCCAGACCTTGGACGCAGAAAAATGTTTCCAACAAAACAGCCATGATAAATGAGCAAATACAAATGAGGCATAACTGGGAAATAACAAATGTAAATGCTGGCACTCGGGAGGGCTGAGATCAGGTTTGGAAGAATCTGCCTCTGAATGATATTCAGGGAGGTGGCTGAAAGCCAGATGTTTTTGTGTTGTGTTTAAGTTTCTAGTAGAAAATCAATTTGCTATTTGCCAAAGTATTTATGCGCTGAATACTTTCTATGTTTCCATCTTGTGGTTATTAAATATTTTCTGGTATTTGCAGTGAAATATTTTAAAATAATTTAGATTGAATATATACATTCTACAAATCATGAATACACTGATGCCTTTCGAGAAGCAGTGTGAATGGTTCTGTGGTGTGCTGCTGTTTCACCCCCTCTTTTTATACAGCGCATCTGCTGGATTTTAATGTGGTTTTTTTTGTATCGGAAATGCATTATTCTATCTCGAGTGTGTGTTTCTCGGTGCCTGTACGTGTGACACACCGTGTGATAAAACCTGTGGAAAATACCAGCAAAAGTAAACATTTTATTTACTCAAACCAAAACTACCACCTTGCCAGCCCTCTTGAAGTTGACTACGATATTCCAGACATCTCCAGGAGCCCCAGACAGTCAGCTTTTGTTTAGCTGGGTCTGTGGGAGATGCTGAGTTTAAATCAGGCAGAGAGGAGTCACCCTTGTAAAACATTGAGTAGTGCACTTAAGGAAACCGGTCGCTTTAAAGAGATGTACCGAGGACATGCTACATGAAATTACACTCCTCCCTGCACACTGTCTTGATAAAATTGTTTGTTTGAGCCTAGAGCATTTCATTGTTTGTGCTACTGAGTTAAGCACTGAGAGAGTATACAAGTCCACAGCAAACACTGGAGCCTGTGCCTAGCAAAGCCAACCTCCTGCTTTGATGCAATTACTTTCTTACATCCCTGTCCAAAAGATTTGTGTGTAAATATCAACACGTTGGAAGCGGGGTGGCTTTAATGCTGAACGCCATGTGTGGCATCCTTAACTTGTATTTGTGTCAGGATCTCTTAGAAATTTGTGTAGTATGTCAAAATTTATTTGCAATAATGTCACCGCGTCTAGTTTATGTAGTTAAGTTGTGCCTGGTGACTTAAAAAGCTTGTGATGTGGAGAATGGAAAAAGATAATCCAGTCTCCTTTAGCTCCTGAGAAACATATTACGAGTATTAATTGCGTTAAGCAGCAGCAGTAGGTGTGATCAAAGTTTCCAGCTTCCGAACTCTGACATTCAGCTCTGTGTGGGTTTATCAAACCAATAATAACTTGTTAACCAACCATTACTTAATGCAGGTCAGAGGAAATTAGCAGAGTGGCTATTATCCAGGTTACAAGTGAATTTAGTTATGATTAATTCATTTTACTCTTTACTACATTTCACAAAAAATGGGATTTTCATTTTTTTGTGGCTTGTGAAACTTCCAGCTGTCCTCAGTCTTTTGTGTTGTTGCTGCTCGCCACTGCGGGCTCAGTGTGGCCAACTCAGGGGTCTTCTGGCAATAAGGCCAGCTGTGTACTGAGCGTAAACCTCCACTCAGTTGCTAGAGCAACAGAGACCCCATTAAAAAGAGCACCATGCCTCTCTCTTGCACTTTTAAATGATCCTTTATGTCCCGTCGCAACGCTGTTATTAAGCTAAGAAGTAAGATCATGTCAGATGAAACCTTGGTAAATGGTAAGAGATTCACCTATACTGGGTTAAACCATGGCCTGGTGACCCAATAATGATTGATTGATGAGTGTTTCCTATAATCAGTTATGCAAAGGCTCTTTTACTTTTGCAGGTGTTTTATCCAAAGCAGCACACTGGCTTTCTGACGTACATTAAACAGTCCGAGCTTTCAGCCCGCTGTTCCACCCATGTTACTGGGTGGGAGGAAGTTTAACAAAGTAAACTTTAACCATTCATTTAGCTGCTGACTGAGGCAGACTTAACTCAAAAGCACAGTGACAGTCCCTGTGAGTGTCATGTCAAAGATCTGTGTAAGCCCGTGGAAAACGACGTACGCATCACAAATAAATAATAAGAGATTAATGTATTTGTTGGGTGAATTTTTTGTGTAGTAGTTTAGTTTTATTTTCTTATTTAGACATCACCACTCGTTTTACATCAAATTTCCTCTTAAGAGAAACAAAGAGCATCAAGTAAAATAAAGTATAGACATGAACAAAAACAATAAAGCATTTTTTATTTCTCTCGCAGGTTTTAAAGCTTTTGAAGATGGTAGGAGGCGATGATGTTTTTGGTAACCTTTTTTTAATAAAACAAAACAGTTATTATTCAGAATGATCTTAACCTTAAAGCTGGAGTACGGGACGGGAAATGAATATCTGTTACATTCAAGCCCTCGTTCAAACAACTGAATAAACCTACCGCACCAGTTAAATCTCTCTGTATTTAAGTTTTTAAATCTGGTGTCTGTGGCGACATCCCTGCGCCTGCCCATTGGTAGTGATGCATTTTACATCAGCCAGCAAAGACTGGTTTACCATAGCCATAGCAACTAGGAGCACAGCCTGTACGCATATGTCATAATTACTCTGCCAGAAGGGGGAGACAAACGTTCCGCATTGCAAATTTAAGATGCTGAAACATGAAACAGGACCCAGATGACTTAATAACATCCAATAAGGGGTAGCTACAATGAATATACAGGTACATTCACCTTTGTCCACCTATCAATGGAGATTCCTATGATCCTTAAAGCTTACTTGAAATTCAAAAAAGAGAGAGAAAGAGAGGAGACATTTACTTAAAAAGATCACACTACATATGTGTGTGAAACAAATTACATTGAATTTCATGTGCACTCAAATTTCTGTTTTTCAGGTAACCCGTCTAAAAACAGCAAAGTTTGACGCAAAATAGTTGTGTTCCTGCTGAAGACAATGCTGGACATTATATAGACCCACTAGCTTCAGCAATTTCCCCCTGTCACCAGCCTAATAAATATTTGCCGCATACAACTATAGCTAACTTTCATGGTAAATCTGCTGCTTTTTTTGGGACTGAACCACAGAAAGACTCATCAAACGAGGCAGAGGCAAAGGACACATCCCAGCCAGTGCTTTTGTTCATTAGTGAGCATCTGTATGCTGTGCACACACAAGTTAGGCTCTAAATACAAAATGCAAACTGTATGCACTTTCCAAATGAATTGAGTGATGCGTAGTAATAACAAAATCTCATTGTGCTGTGGTGATAGTGAAATGGCGATTATTCAACAGTGCAGTCATTTTCGCCAGCGGACTTTCTCATACATAATGCATCCAAATCATTGCATTTTTCCTCCATTCTGGGCTACAATGCATATTTCATCAAGTCAGTGAAATATTAAGCACTCTTATGATTTGATATTCTCTTCCAAAAGGGATTTCAGTTTATATATTTTCTTCACATCACTCGTGTCTCCTCTGGGACCGAACTTCCGGGGATGTCTTTATTTGGCATGTTTGTTTACTGGAGATATGTTTGACTGGTTAATACTGGGGTAATGATCAATGAGGCAACCAATCAATTCAAGAGATTATCAAGGCTCAGAGGCCATTGATCCATGAGAGGGCCCGGCGCTGAGCGGCAGGTTGGGCTCATTCCAACTCATTTGATTGAAATTAGAGAAGCTCAAACTGTGTGGCTTCTCTTCCTCCCTTTGCCCTCAAATTTCAAAATGTCAACTATTATGCATGTGGAGAGATTGATGAGAAATTGGAGGAGGAAGAGAGGGAGAGGTGTGTGGGGGGGCATTAAGTCAAAATATAGAAGCAAAGGTTTACTTCTTACCCCTAAATCTTATGTTGGAGTGAAAAGTCATGACAGTTAATTGTTCTGAAGCCTTACATAATTTTGCTGCAGTGTCAGAGAGTTGCTGTACTGTATTTTTATGTTGCTGTCTTGTCATAAACTAATCTTCAGCTAATGAAAAATGAGCTCTTTTCATCCACAATGTCAAGAGTTAGTCTTTGCTAAATGTGAAAAAGTTGCAAGGTGTAAAAGCTTCAGAGGATGTGGTGCAAAAATCTGACATTTGTAACACACATTTTTGTCATTTAAAAAGGAATCGCCCTCTGGCAGGTAAGCGAATGTTGTTACTTTCAGTTACCTTTAAGACATTCAGCTGAGAGAACACAGTTCAGGGCTGTGCAGTTGACACCGTCTCTGTGCAAATATTGTCACTTTATAGAATATACTGCAAAATGGCTGTTATCTCCCATTAAAATAAAAATTTTGACACTTTGGGAAATATTATTAGCTTTTACCGTCTTTTCTATGCTAAGCTCTCTGTTCCTTGGTTATATAATTGTCTATATGTAATGGACTATTATGAGAGTGGTATTGATCTGCATATGTGAAGATGTAAATATTAGTATTGAGTATTCCTCAAAATGTCAAACTATTCCATTAAGAAAGATTATCACTATTACTGCCCCTGAATGCTTAAACAGTCAACTTAAAATAAACGTGTTCCTTCCCTATCTTATTGTCATTAATTAACAAAATGTTTAAACTGCTATTTGCAACTGCTAAGGTGCTGAAAGAAGATACAAACAGACACCTTACAGCAGCCGCTAGTACCAAAAACTAAGCTTACAGAAACACATCCTTTGTATTCTCTCAGGTTGCTGTGTGTACTGGGTCAATGACTTTTCTGAATAATCCCATGAACGTGTTGAATATTTTCTTTATCTTGTGGATTTTTCTATGCTCAAGGTAGTTTAAATGTGATGTCAATCAAACTCAAAGTACCTGTCTCACCCTCTACGTTATCTGTTTGGTCGATAATAACAGATTGCAAGTAACCAGTCTTCTTCTGCTGCCTTAAACCCCCCAGAGGTCCACAGATGTGAAATTGCAACATCTATTTGAAACTGTCAGTGGTGTAAAATGCAATACTGGGCATCATTTATTCACACAAAAAGCCTGATCACTGAATCATGAGTAAATTCATCAATCATGCCACCTATGGTGACATATATATATATACTCTATATATGGGTTCCAGGGTGAAGGCTAAGGGTCAACCAACAGACCAGCAGTGGTAGAGTACTGAAAATCTATACTCAGAAAAAGTATTACTCTCATAAAAATGACTGAAGTAAAAATGACCATTTCAGAAATCTGATTGTAAAAGTAAAATAGCACCTGATTAACAAATTACTCAAAGTACAAGTTATTTTCCGTTTTAATATTTGTAGACTGCACAGGCCATTGCAAAATAGTGCTAAAAATACATGCCTAGTCTATTTTCTTACGTAAAGTTGCACAGAGCAGATGAGCTGGGTAGGAATTCAGACACAGGAACGGCATAGAGCACCTGGCCAATTTTCAGAATAAAACACCCTGTGCAGACTCTCAATGTCATCTTGGTAATATTTGTAAGCACGAAGACCCTCTGACCAAATTTAAAAAAAAAAATGGACAAAAAAAACCCTCATTATTTTCTATCCGAAGCTTACTTAAACATTTTGAAAGGGAGGAAAAAAATTCCACATCAATTAAATCAATGCTTGGGTTTCAGAGGGGATCAGCAGATCCATGGGATGAATTTAAAATAAAACTCATGTAGTCCAGTGGCGTCTGAAATATGTGTTTGTATTTAAACCTTTAATTTTAGTTCTCTCATTAGGTGTTTTGAAACTATGAAACAAAGTGCCACGATGAAGGATCCTCGCATGTTTTATCAAAATCAGATAAGATATGCAGTTTTGAGTTTAGTTAGAAATGTTGCTCTTTAATTGGAGTGCCCCCCTAAGGGCAGCTACTATAATGTGTTATACCACCAGAACACAGTGCTGATACATCATCCCTCTAAGCTTCATTAAATTTAGGCCTGTGATGTCTGTGATGTCACCTGAGATATAATGTCTGACGGTCCATTAACTCAACCGTTGACTTCATTCTGTGGCGGACAATGATCTATTGTGATATTCAATCTGTTCTTTTGCATATCTTTAGGCTCATATGCATCATTACCACCTGTCATGAGGAAGAGGTTGCATAATCTGGTCAAGACCTGCTATTAATATGACTTCAGAAGACGGTAAAGTTAAGTTTTTAAAGGAAAAAGTAAACTAGTATCTGAGTTACAAGACTCCGTTGATGACCGGCAAAACAAATGTCTGACACTTTCTGATTGACCTCATTGTGTCAATTAGCTCGTAGACCAATCTCCATAATAAAAACTACCTTTCTGAGTAAGCCGCTGACAAATTGTCTTCCGTCTTAGCAATATCCATTTCATTACGGTGACACTTGTATTTGAATACCAACAAGGCTGCTGTTGTCTCGCAACTTGGGATGCCAACGTGACAGGTGTTCAAATTGATAATACCGGCCCAGGTGCAGCTGATGTGGGTAACAACAAGAAATGGTGTGACTGAAGCACTTTCACACACTCTTCTCAAGTCTGAAATATTCCTCTCATGGTGATAGGGACAAAAAGGGTAAGGCACAAGAGTGCTTGCAAATTTGACTGGTAATGCATTTTTTTTTCTGTTAGAGACCTTCCAAAACTAAACTCACCTTTAGTGCAAATAACCCCTGAGGGACTTTCCCTAAGTCTGCTTTATAGGCTGTCTCACGTACTATGACCCCAACATGGTCCATCATTTAAAATCTCAGAAAACCATCTTGAACCTCACACCTAAACGGGACATCCTCTTGCATATTACCTAAAAATGATAACTATGTATTTTAATATGTATTTTACTATCTAATTGACCTTTCTGCAAAAACAATGTTTTGAATTACTGGTTAGCTGCTACTTTTCTGTTGACTTGCAGGGCTGATATAATAATAAATATCTAAATCCTTTTATTTAAGTAAAAGTGCACAAGCATTAGCAACAATTTGTACCTGTTGTATCAAAAAGAAAAAGTACTCATGATGCAGAATGGCCCTTTCCAGTATAATATTATTTTACTATTGGAACATTATTGTTGATGCCAAGTAAACGGTCCTTTGGTGTTAAATTTGGTCACGGCAGAGCAAACTTTAACAGTTTCAAATGCTGTTGGGCAGTTTCATCTATAATATTGCATCATATTTTGTAAGCAGATGATTTGTTTTGTATGAAAAGTCTTAATCTGAAAAGTAACAAGTAACTATAGCGGTGTAGAGAAGCAGAAAGTGGGAGTGTTCAAATGAAGTATCACTACAGTTTACTGCAAAATAACACACACACACACACAGGAACGTTTTAACCATATAATTTCTTCCAAGAAAGAAATCACAAGTGGCTGCAATAATTGCAGAAAGGCTTCACGAGATCCTGGTGGGACTGATTAACCAAATTAGATGCTAAAAACACCTTTGCACCTTTATCCTAGCCTGGAGGATAAGCATCTTCTGCTGGTGTCTACAAACAGACTACGAAAACTGGCCCTTAAGATAGGATCGGTCCAGATCTGAGCCAGTTCGTGCAACTGTGGGAAAAGCCAGCTTTCTTACATATTACATCACTCACTTTATGTTGTTATGATGTGTTACACTACACTGTGAAGCCAAACAGAAACAAGCAGACTCCATGGTGTGCAGTATGTTTACCCTGGCCCCTTCATGATGGCTGTACAACATGATACCTCCTCCTGGACGTGCTATCAGGGGCTACGGTGTATGCACACAACATAAAATTTGCTTTTAAATGTTAGATAGGTAATCAAACTTTATTTACACCACATATAACACACTGCCACTGCCGATTACATTCTGAGCATGTCAGTAGCAATGTTAGCAACAAAAGAGGTAGTGATTTCTGTACAAAGGGGTACAAGCCTGTAAATTGTTGGCTCGCCAAGAGCAGTATTACAGTTTCTGGCACCGAGCTTGAAATGCTGCATTTCTAACAACATGAACATCATTTTGACCATTTTCCTGTCTGAAAAGGCTATAAGAATCCATAATAGAGCCCATTGGTCTGTCTGCAATGCCAAATGACTGCATGTTTCCTCACTGCTGTTGCAGTGGTCATTTGCTCTTTTTGCACATCCATCTGTAACTTGTTAGCAATTTCTTAGCAAGTTACAAGACTCATTTTAAGTTAGTGTCCTAATAAGATATGCTGTTACGCAACATTAGATGCTCGATAAATAGTTTCTTTAGCATTTTCAGTGTTCATTGGTTTTTATTATTTAAGGCTGTAAGAAACCCCCCGGGTGAAGGTTCAGAAGTACAGAAATGCATTAAAACGCATACTCTGGCTGAATCATCCCTCACCTTTGCATCTCCGTCACTCCGGCACATGTGACATAATGGTTTTCTTTCTCTCAAGTGTAATTTGCTGAAGCACTCACAGCTGGTAAGCATGTAACAAGCTCTTAGCTAATTTTCACTTTTGTTTCTGATTACATATTGCATAATTATCACTTCAATGTATTAATTAATGTATGTTAAATGACAATCCCTGCATTGAATACATGGATAAACAGTCCCTTTTTAAAATGATAACAGCTAATGCTATTGCTCAGTGGTGTGGTTGACTAGTGACAAATTGACTGATTCGTATGATGGAGGCACTGTGCTGCAGAAGTCACTGATGAGATACTAGAAGCTGGCTTGATTTAGAATGATTTAGAACTTCAAAAGCATGGCAGAAATTAACAGTGTTTTTTGGGGTCTTTGTATTTATCATCACATACATTTACACTGAAAAGGCTTTTCTCAGTTTTGGAGCTGCGCAGCTGTTTATCCAACATGATTGTTGGGTGGGTCAGATTATCTGGCTCTTTAAAAAGAAAGTAGCGGAAGGCAGAGCATGCTTGCCACAGTCCGCTCTTTCCACAATACCTAATGGAGGCAGGCACAATGACCCTCTGACCACTTTGAAATACACAAGAATGCAGTGAAATCTGTACTGATTTGTAGCAAGTACTTTCATGAAACATTAGAATCACTAAACACAAACTCTCAATATGGCACAAAGGACAACATCTAAGATTTTGAATGTCCATACTCATTCATTATTGTGCAGGAGGAGGATTCACAGCCCTGTTTGAGAGAGAGAGGGAGCATGAGGAAAAAATGGAAAACTGAATAAAAAACAAAAAAAGAAAGAAAAAGGAGGCAGTGCAGCAATATAAACTGCAGTGAAGTGCTCAGGCTTAGCTGCTAGCTGGCAGTGCATGTGTCTTGGCGCCTGTGTGTGTTTTGAAATCAAGTGAAACACTGCGTACTATATATTATCTAATGAGGTCCGTGCCTTAAAAAGCTTGGCATTTCCAGCACCAGCTCCCCACCACGCGCATGAACTTGCTGATGGTTTTCAAGGGCCTTAGAAAAAGGATGCAACCAACAAGATGAAAGAAAAGTCAGCATTTTAGTTGCGAAAGTGACTCTTCTGGCCTTTCCCCATCTCCCCTCAGTGTTATGCGCGTGCATCTGAGTAGGTGTGTATTGCTGTGTCTGTCACTGCTTGTTTGTGTGCCCCTGAGGCCTCATAAGAAGTGTGAGACCTGAAAGAACCTCCATTCATTAGCCGTCAGCGTCCTACATCGCAAACAGGAGGGGGGAGGGGGCGGGGAAGAAGAAGGGGATGATGGGACTGGGGGGTGGGGGGGGTGGGGGGGGTGGTGAGTGCCGAACATGAGAGCATAAAAAGCATTCAATTAAGACATGAACTGCAGGGTTCATTAAGCATGAGCAAGCCGATGAAAATGACCATCCATCAAGAGAGAGTGCTGTGGCAGTGCTGAAAAGCTCGTGCCGACATGCGCACATACAACATACTCAGTTATTACGGACAAAATGGTCTTGCCTGCCTGCTAGATCCCATACCTGTTACAACAGAATGCAAACTAATAGCACACATTATATCACAAAACTACCATGAGTCATGCACTGATTGAGACTTTGTGACTTCTTCCCACTTAGCCCCGTGTTCTCGGTTTTGAGGAAAATTAACGGTTCAAGTAGTCTACCTTCCTCTGCAGCAGCATCAAGTGCTACTGAGAGGCAAGGGTATGAATGTGAAAATGTTTTGCTTCTATGCAGGCACCCATAACAGCGTAATGCCAGTAATATGGTTCTTCAATACTAGCCTAAATTATCTTTATGTTTTGAGAAAGGGTATAAAACTCGCTGTTAGAGAGCGGGAACAATAGCACTAGAGATGCATTGCAAATCTATATCTCCACCTCCAATCACTTCATTGTGTGTACAGCATGCAGACATGTGGGCCTGAGGACATGCAATATGGAATAAGAAGCATGTGAAATGGAACATGTAATACGTTGCCAAAAACGCTACTTCCTGTCAGATTAAATGGCGTCCCCGCAGGTGTAATTCTGAAAAAGTGCAATATAAAACCATTGAATGTGTGTGTGCTGAGGTAGGTAGGTGCCTTTTGTGAGGCTTAGGTCAACACTTATATATCACTCACTTCCTCAGCACCCAATGGTGCACAAGCATACATGTAAGAGACTGTGGTTCTGTGAGGAGCCATCTGCCTTTTCAGAATCTATTCATGCATTCATGTAGCTGCTTTGGTTTTGGTAAAAACCAGAGCATATGGGCACATGTGGTGTACCTAGGTAATTTCAGCAGAGATACAAATCACAGAAGACAGTGAGCATTAATAGCTGTTCTGCTCTCATCATTGGTCTAACCATAATATGTATCTCACTGTGCTGAAACGGCTGCAGGCTCTTTCTTCATTATAAGCAATCAAAGCAGCTGTTTGTAAGTGGCCTTGCTCTCAAAAGACGCGGTGCTATCAGTCTTTTCAGCATGTTCTGCCGTGTGTGAATGTAGTTTGCGTTCTTAATCAGGCCGCAAACAAGATACGTTTTTCTGAATATCCTAAATTCTGCTTACAAACAGTACCTACATTTCCTTGTTTATGATTTTAAATAGGAATACAAGTGTCCTTGCTTTTTAAGAGGGTACTTAAGAGGCTGGGGTTAGTATTGTAGTACTGTAGTGTAATTACTAGAGAAAAATGTGATTTAAAAAAAAAATCATCCACAAAGTGCTCTGAATTTCATTCAAATGTATTTTCTGCATAAGGGGCGCTTATTTTCTATTACTTTGCTCAGTCGAAGTCAGGGATCATGTGGCTTTTAACAAATACAACACCCATCCAGCTTAGTAAAATCCTGTTTGATAGGAATTGTATTCAGGAAAAGAATTTGGAGCTAGACAAGTTTGAACCTGTTTGAGTGTAGATGAAAAAGAATTTTAATATTAGTTTTTTGATGACAGTGAAGTTTTATTGTATGAAGGCAGAATCTGTATCAGTCTTTGATTATGCATAGAATAATTGTGAGGAGGATAACTTTAGAGTTCATTTTGGTCCTCTCATGAAATTTGTTGATCAAAAATATGTAATGAAAAAAAACAACAACAAAGAAACACTAGCAAACACAAAATGGTACGATAGCCAAAACATTGTTCCCGCTTTCCTGAGCCGAGCAGAACTATAACAACAAGAGTTCATTTGACAATCTGGCCTGAACATGCATGTCTTCATCTCACGTAACTATTTTTGGACTCTGGCCTTTCTGGGAACACAACAGCCTATTTGGCGCTGAGACTTCCTGGAATGCTATTCACAGCCTTTATACCACATTGCTGTGTAGCCAGCAATAATACAAACTAATAAGAAGATATTATGGCATATAAATTAGACAAATATTCCCAACACATCCCTCCTTTGAGAGATCTAACTCTCACAAACCAAATCTGGTAGTCAAACATTTAGTAGAGTAATCAATGAAAAGATATATCAATTAGTGTAAGTGAGGGTGAAAAACCTGGACCACTGCTTGGCCAGGAAAATTCCCTCACGACCCCCATTCTCCTCATCCAATGGGCGATCACGATGTCGCTTTGTTCTGCGACTGCCCAGATGAACTAATGGGATCTGTAACAGCTCATTCTCTCCACTATACACTACATTGACTGGCATGTTCAATCTCACCACTGCACAAAGTCCAGTCCAATGTGTTGGTAAGGTTCAACAGTCTATCGTTTCCACACGTCCAGTAGCAATCAGCTACTCCGCGAGTCTGGTCATTTAGCAATGTTATTGGATTCTCAAACCATACTGGGTACCTAAGAAATATAGGTGCCATATCAGAATGTGGGAACCAGGACAGCACCCACGTCCATTTACAATAAACAGTCGTATTTCCTACATGTGCTCAGGAGGTTCTGTATTAATCGCTTGGGGTGTTGATGCATGTTCAGGTTTTGAAGTGGGTGCTATCATATCGTCCTGAACTCGGATCAGTCTACTTGTGGAACACTGTATCTCTCCAGTCATTGTATTTATCTCAATGAAATGCACAAAATAATGATTGTTGACGCTCCACTGATTCAGATCTCACGCTCACCTTGAGCGTAGTACCCTCAAGTACCTCTACCTGACACTGATCGAATCCCCATACATGTGCCTTTCCCCCTGTGGTAGTATAAATGCCACCCAATGGTTTTTATCTATCATGATGGCCAATGTATATGGAAATCCTTTATCTGCTAGGCCATGAAATGGTATGTTAGGAGCTTAAAGGTTAAAATAATGTTGTCCACACTTTCAAAAATTAGCTCAATAACCAAGGAATTACGCTAATATTGGACAACTCTGTAGATCATGATTCATATGCAGTGACAACGATTAGTGGCAACAGAGGATGTACTGTGCCCTTTACACAGAAGGATGGAAATTAAAGGTCAGGGAGGTCAGGGCTTCGGATAGGAGCACTGTCACTCGTCACTGATCTACACTTAATTAATGTTTGCTTCTTTAAGAAACCACAACCACGATCCTCCCATAACCTAAGCAATACTGTAATTACTATATACAGGTATTGCAGGAATGTTACAATATCAATTTAAGATTGCGACTATAAATGTATGTCCAAAATGCCAGCTTTTCTTGAGTTACAGTAAGAAAACCTTCTCTGTTTTCAGTTTTGTGACAATGTACAAATGGTTATGTAGCCTAAACATTTTTAGGAAGAGGAGAATTTTTATATCTTTTTCAACCCAGAGAGGAACGCTTATGCCAGGTGCTCGTATTAACATTGAAGCATGTTTGCTTGCTGTGATCATTCCTCCTTTTTTAGACTGGCCATTACAAAAAAATGTAATTTTATCTGAAGACAAATACGGTAAATATCAACATTATAGCTGTTTTCATATGAAATGAATTTTGTACTAAAAAGGACAGTAACTATCCCATTGATGTTGCTTACTCAGACTGCTGCGACATGTGATGCATCAGATTAGCCTCAGACAAACTGGGCTATGGACCTTTCAACCTGTCCTTTAAAATGAGGGAATTTGGAGAGGCATCGTTTCTAATGGATAGCAAAAAAAAAAACAATTGACAAATATAATGAATATCATACTTTTTACAGACATGCTATCCTAATAACACATAATTATGGAAATAGGAAATCAGTGTTCTTTTAATTGAATGAGAGATGAGTCAGGTTTGTGTATCAAACACAACTCCTACTCACACTCCTCCTACCACTCCTACTCCTACTCCTACTTCAGTGATTCACAAGACAAAGCACTCAATTCAGTCTTTGGGTGAAATGACAATTTGCACACTCCTGGCACATTGCTTTTTGCTTTAGTATTGATTCAAATACAACTCTTTGTGTCAGCTACAATAAAGTCTATTCACATTGTTAATTTCATCTGTTATGTTTGCCTTTTTAATACAATGAATAGATTACAGCCACTGCAGCTTTGAACTGTGTGCTTAATAGGTTAGATTATTGATACATGCACTAAATTGAAAAATATAAACAACAAATCAGTGGCTGTGCTGTGTTTTGCATGAAGTCTGTGGTATTTGCATTTTAATTGGCTGGCAGAGCTAATGATAAAAGACTGTAATTTAACAGCTAAATATGACGGGGAACCCAGGCAAAGCAATTAGTATTCTCTAAATGTCATGTCTTTGTATTTGGATGCAAAATACACAAAATGTATTAGTCACTCTGTGGTCTAACAGGAGGACTGTCACACAATAGGCACACCTTGGGTACCTGTGCTCTACCAAAGCTCCCCCAATTGTACAGATACATCACTTCAAGCAAAAACCAACAATCCCAAATGTGTGTGTTTCCACAGACTAAATATTCCCACAGGGAGTGTGAAGAGTGCACCTGAGCTGTCTTTTCTTTTTCTCACCTAACAACGTCTAATACACATTCCTGAAGCGGAGCATGACTACAAATAGGCAGTGGTGGGATATCGCTAAAAAGCTCTGAAATTGTTTACAAAAAGAAGAGCTGGCCAAATGTTTTATTTAGACATTATCTATTTGCAAAAACATCATTATTAATGGAAGAGTAAACAAATTTTAAAACTCTGTGAAGACTCTCCTTGCATTTACTCAGGATTTACTCATTGAGCCTATGATATGAGATTAGCTCTGATGGCACATTTTAATGCTATGGGAAAAGGAATTCATAATTTAAAGCCTAACTGTCATAATTACAAACAGTGGCTCAGATGATGGGCTTCAAGCTTTCATTTGATCAAACTTAAGAGTTCTCGGCCTTCTCTTTCAGTACATTCCTTGTTGATAAATGAGAGGTAATACATCAAAGTGCACAGAGAGAGAAAAAAGGAGGTACTAAGCACCACAAAGGGGCCATGGAGCATAGTACAGGTGTTTATAGTTCATTAGACAATGACATATTGAGAGAAAATCTTCAGTGTGTTACCTACTAATAGTGTTTAGGGTCTATTATTAGCTCATTTATTGCAATTCTAACACTTGGAGGGGAGGTAAACAAGATCAGAGTGTCATGAGTTTAAATAACACTCCCAGTCATCCCAAAGGTAATTACACAGAGGTCAATGAGCGGAGGATGACCCAAAAAAATAAATGGGCATCAGCAATCAATATTTCACACTTACACACACGCCCAGACACACATTCACGCACACACACTTGTACGTATCGTCCCTGCCAGGGAACGAGTGGCTCATCTGTACACTCCTCCAGACTGCTCAAACAGAACATGCGGCCCAAATTGCATTTTAATGGCCTTTTCTCTCTTATTAGCACCGCAGCATCTTTGAGTGCACGAGAACTAAATTAAGCTTTCAACCTTTGCCGTTCCTGTGTCATTTCAACCGACGTGATCAAGGCTTCCTGTTGATGCACCCACAGCCTTTTGCTACAATATTGCGCCAAAGAACGATCAAGTCTAATGGTTAACAACATTAAGCCTACTGTATGCGTAAAAGCATGTGTTACCTCAGTACATCATTCCCAAATGCATTTTCATATCATCATATCACTGTAAAATACTGATACACTAGAAGTGGCTTTAATATTTAAAGTTTTTGCTTTTGGTCTTTTTTTTTTATCTGTTTCTCAAAGTTTGGGTTGTAGGATAAACGTACATTTATGACAGTTACTGAGATATTTGCTGGCATTTCCATCCCATCTTAGTCACAGTCTGTAGCTGAAAAAGACACCAGATAAACAAGTGTTACTCAAAAGGAAGATTCAAGTCTTCTGCACGGTTTTTACATTTTTCACAATATTATTCACTATATTATTCACTAATATTCAAAATTCTTATAGAAATTCATTCATTATTTGTGTGACATGTCTATAACAGCTCTAGATGCATGTTTTGACATTTTGAAGGATATTCAATTAACGATGATGTGTTCACTTACTGATGCACGTATTGGGGTGCATTTGAACCGTGCTGTATTCACTTCCTGATGTGCATGCTGAATTACAAAAAACAGTTTGGTTGAAATGACTTGCCTCCATGAGAACACATCTTGTGAAATAGAGAACGTGAAAAAACAACTACTTCTTGATCACATTTTTTTCACTTCCATAATTCAGTTTCCATTTGGCAGATTTATCTCCTCTGCATGCATGTCCTACCCTACATTGGCTTATTTTAGAGTTGTTGTATAATTTCAACACTAAGGTGTTCAGAGACTCACCAAAACCATAAAATTTTGGATTCCACAGGCAGTAGCTTGAACGAAAGTGTTTTCACGCGGGAGTAAATTTGCCTCGAAGGCTTTGGCTCTTTCTCAGGCTATGATACCAAACAGCCCTTCACACCTGACTGCTTTTGATACTCTGTGACTCTGTTACTGTGTACAGGAAAGAAGTGAAATTTGAGATGAGCCAGAAATGGTTTGCAGTTGGATGCATTTTTTTTTCTTTTGAACAAAGGCCTCTCATCCTTGAGTATTCCTATCTCCTTTTTTGAAAGTTTTTAAAATGATCGGCAGCCATAAGCTCCTCACAGGGTTAATACACTCTGTGACATCAGGAGTGCTTTTAAAACTCACCTACTCTCACCTAAGCTCTCTCGCCACTTGTTGTTCCAATACCCTGCTAAGCTCTTTGGTCCCCACTGTGCTTGGAATTAACTCAGCGAGAGGGTGTCTGATAAACATGATCAGAGATTCCATTCATCCATCAAGTCACCATTACCAAAAAGTTGGTAAAGGTGCACTGCTTCATATGCTGTTTTCCTATTATTTATCAAACTTTTGGACTAAAAAACATTAATCAAAATCATCTGAATTTACTGTGCTGATGATGACAGAAATTTAGCCCTGCTGTATATGCAGACAGTAGAGAAAAAACAAGATAATAAAGGAGTAACATGCTGAGTCTAAATAATCAATCATCCACTCTATTGGTTGTGCTTAATTGGACCCAGTATATTGATTGATTTATTAAACCTTTGACCTCAGTGTGGGCTGTAGCTTAAATAATTCTTTATTCTTGTTCATCTACTCCCTTTTTTCCTGCAGCTAGCATAATTTGTAACTTCCTTGTGATGACAATTCGAGAGCACTGAGAGATACAAATCCATCTTCTTGTGCTTCTCTCATTCGATAGTCATATGTCATCCCCATGTTACCGCCATACATGTTGTTAAGGATAGGAAGTAGGGCTTTTTATGACAGGAAGAATATTTTCCACCTACTCTGTCACCAGCAATCAGCAGAGTGAAGAAGGTCCTAATTAGAGAGCTGCTTGACTGCTCTCCTCTAATGATTCAAACTGTTCCGATGCGTAGATAAGCTTGGCATTTCAGTGGAAAGGTTTACCTCACTGAGCAGGAGTGCATATCATGGACTGTGGACTGTTTTAAAGTGTGTTTGTTTTTTACATTTTGCATACAGAGTTTGGTCACAGGGATGAAAGTAAAAATGTTTCTTAAAGTAGTGTACAAAAATCACGGGTATCAGCGTTAAAAATTGTGATCACAACACTGTGCAACATATTGCAACTAGAAGCGAGAGTGTGAGTCTATGGCCATACTGAGAGACTCTACTTAGGCACAAGGCTTTGAGCTCATTTCACAATTTTAAAAGGCAGGTACAATGTTTAACATGTTTCTCTTTCTTAGTCTAGGATGTAAACATGGTAACATTTGCTAATTAGCACTTTTCATTTTGTACAGGCTGATGAGAATGTCAATTTTATAGAAATTTGGTTAGAGACCAATGTATTGGACAAATTAAAAATCAACCTAATGATGACACTAAGGTTAGGGTCACAAAAGTCATTCGAATTCATCCTGAGGGGACCATGAATGTGTGCACCAGATTCCATAGATTAATTTGTTGTGGCATTTCACTAAAGAACAGGCATATCAAACACATTGCGATGCTAGAGTCAGAGGATCACCAGTGTCATTAGGCTTTATCCCCTGGAGACCATGAATGTCTGTACAGAACTGCTTGGACCAAATTGTTGGACTGAACCTACCAATTGACAGACATTGCCATCCCTAGAGACACGCTGCTAGTGTGGCTAAAACGACATCATAGTAATTAATGCAAAAAAAGAAAAATGCTGACCCAACAAATACATGAAAATGTTAATGCTACTAAATCACTCCCCCAACATAATCAGTGTAGGTTGAAATGATCAATTTGTTCTATCATTTTATGTTTGGTATGGAAATTGTTCTACCATTTTGCATGAATACATCCTGATCACATTAGACATTACATTGTTTTCCCCACTCATTCATCTTCATTGCTCGGTATTATCAGTCCTCAAGAGATTTATGTTTAGGTATTATATTTAATTCCAAATTTTAACAATTGTACTTCATCACTTACAGTGTTCAAATGTTTGTTGCTGCTGCCAAAACCATCCTGCCCTCTCCACCCAAAATAACTGAAATACTGGTGTCTAAAGCTTGCACTTGGGTCGACCTCAAGGCACGGCTCAGCACAACAAATTCCTCTGCTAAGCCACTCCATAAAGATATCGGTTCAGTGGCAAAATGGAAAAACTCTAGACGTAAAACATGCCATTGGGAAAGTTAGCCAACTTCTCTGAATGATTTCATAGTAATTTGAATAAGCTTGACAAAAGATAAGTTATCTTCTGATATGACAATGTATTTAGGATAAACAACCGCTCTAAGTTAAATTTTAATTAGGATTCTCTTTTCTGTATGTTCTTTAGAGTAATAAAGCAGGCATACAGTTTAAAAAACTGATGGCTAATAAGTGTCAGCTGAAAGTGTCGTCACTTCTTCACAGCTGCCAGGTATAGTACTTTGCCTAAGGACATCAGAGGAGTTTGTTGTATGTGTATATTTAATGCTTTAATGCTTTAATCACGGAAGGTTGATAGCAAAAACTGCCACATGAACACTTTCTGGGATATCACAGGAGCAGATGGGAAATGTTGTGTCGTTTAGATAATTTCTTCATTTCATGGCCATCCATCCCAAGGTACAGACCGATAAAAGCCTATTTCTAAGTGAAGTGCATTTGAAGTGATCCAATTTGTGAGTGTGTGTGTATGTTTGTGTTAAGGGGGACGATTTAAACAAATACATTGCCTGAGGTTCATAGCTATCTCTAAAATATACGGAAGCCCCAAATTCTTGAAAATAATTTTTGGATAGGTTTGGTACCTATGTCTCTGCAGTATGGCATTCTGTAAGGTTATATGAGACCAGAACTGAGTGTAATATTCTCTCTCTAAACTCTTCTAAAATTTCTTTAAGGACTAGCGTGTAGCATTTTGTGGCATCTATTGGTGAGACTGTAACCAGTTGAAGCACCTTGCCGTTCCAAGCGTGTAGGAGAAGCTACGTTGACTGACGAGGATTCACGCTCCCTTGCTTTTTCTTGTGCTAAATAACAAAGATGATCCTCCATTTGTCACAACACAAATTGGTATTCCTCTTCCCCCTCCTTTGTTGTCTTTCAATCGATGCATTCGTGCTACAAAATTCAAGCTGCCACTTCAATTTGAAAATGCTAAAGTCCCTTGTTGCTCTCTTCTGGGCTTTGTAGAAACATGACAATGCAACATGGCAGACTCCGTGATAGAGGACCTGCTCCCGAAGTAAATATAACAAGCTCATTCCAAAGAAACAAATACAGGTGATTAAACAGTACTGGAAATATGATTATGAATACTAGACCCCTTAAATCCCACACAGTGTACCTTTAAGACCCCTTGGAAATGTTGTCTTTGCTGACCTCCAGTGCTGTAATTTTTTTATGTAGCTGTTGTGAAGTACAGGTACAATAGGTGTATATTTCTGACCAAACCCAATAGGCTTTAAGTTTTCGACCAGAGAGGGCAGCAAAACACTGTTTTTCAGCTTGATGTTAAGTTACTTCAATGTTAAGTTATTTTAAACAATGATGACAAAATACAGCAATAAGGGGTAACTTTGGATATTCATGTACTTGTTACAATATAGAAAAGACCTGCAGATTGATGTCAATCCACAGTTCATCTGAAATAGTTCTGAGAATAAATCGGACAGTAGGGTCATTCAAATACCTCTTGCTGATTGCCACCTACCTCAGGAGGTGGTTCAGCATTCTAGCCAAATACTTAAAGTTTATTAAAGTGTAAAAGAAAGTGTATTTCAAAGAACCTTCTGCAGTTATGTTATGGCAAAGGGCTGTCATATGAGAGCTAGTTATATACCAGTAAGCCACAAAAAGGACCAATGTTTTTCATTGACCCTTGGATCAACAACTAACAATCTGAAAAGCACACGTTAGCCACAGTGTATTACACAACAAGTACTCCAGTTCAAATAGAAAACTCCCTTTCAGGATCACAGCAATTATACAAAAAGGATCATCAGTTTGATCCCTCTTATGACTCTTAAAAGAGCTTAGTGAGTCTTCTGAAACACTGGAGTTACCTCCTGTGGTCCGGCCAATGCGCTGCAGTCATCCGCGGTAGCTGGAGCAGTACATCTGGTGGTCCGGTGGGCTGAGGTTCAGCTCTGCAGGGGTGACACCAGTGGATTTGTAGATGGCAGAGTTAAGAGCGAATCAAAAAAATCTGGCAGATGTTTATCCCAGCATTTGTTTGTGGTTCTCTCAAAAATAGGAAGCGATCTTTGTTTTTAGTGTCTGGTTGATGCTCTCTGTTAGGTTGTTTTGTTTGAGGGCCATTTTTTATAGGAGGACTTGAAGATGGAGTCAAACTGTGGTCTATAGTCCAACAAGAGGAGCTTGAAGACACTCGTTCTGGTGAGGATTTCCTCAGTGAGTATTTTTGATATTGTGTCTGCTGTAGCTACAGTATTTTCAAGGAGTAAAGCTTCACCCTGAGTGTAGTAGTCCACAATGACTAACAGGTAGACATTTCCTTCAATGAGCTCCTTGGAAAGGGGGTCATCAAGTCAGCTTCCAGCATTTGCCAGGGTTTGGTCACCACAGTTTGCTGCAGCATCTGTGCAACTTTGTGGCTCTTGGACATAACTCCTTGCATCTACACTCTTTCTAGCTCAATATGCTTGTAGGTCTTGTACCTGCCAAGGTGACCTGCTAATGGCTCCTCATGGAACATCAGCAGCAGCTGTTGATGGGGATTGTTGAGATTTTTAAGATTATTTTATGATGCAGCTGTAGCACTTGATAGAGCGGAATGGTCCTCTAAGATGGTGGATTTGGTAGAATCATTTAAAGTGACTTCTTCCTCATTACAGCTCATGACAGACTGGTACAGTTGCTGAATGACTGGGTTTTCTTGTTGTGCCCTCCATATCTCCTCAGCCCTTTCTTTGTAGGGAAAATGATGACTGGAGATGCCCAGCCTGCCAGTGTTTCCTCCACTAGCTCCTTCAACAACTTTTGCTTGTTTTGCTGTGAAAACTCTTTATGACCTCCGTTTAATCGGAAACTCCTGTGTAACAAAGATTTTCTGCGCCAGAACAATAGTACGGCCCAATGCAGAAGTGCACATTTCAGCATTCTCATGTAGCAGAGTGCAAAACTGTGCTTCCCCATCCCATTTTGCTCACGTCATCCTCCGAGACTAATGCTGTAATTAATTTATGTTCGAAGTCCCTCCAGGTTGATGTCCCACATCCCACTAGTCATGTGTTGTGCCAAACATTGCGCATGTTGGTCATAAGTTTCTCATCTGTGAGAGAACTCAAAGCTAGATAGCGGCAGCATTGTGCCCTGCTGCTACCTATCCAAAACACAGAACAACGATGTTGCCAGGTAGAGACTGCTCGCTGTCTGAGCTGCAGCTAGAGCCACCTCATGTGTGACTTATAATCCACATGATAATGGAGATAATTGGTTGCTGTCCAATGGGTCTCTTCCATAATCAATTCAAAATGGACCATAACAAAGTGTGTTACATTCATCAATAAAAACTTTGGAATATTAAAAATCTGACTAAAAACGAAAAAGCAATTAGCACTTCAGCACAAAATAACATATTCTTCAGAGACACAGAAAAGTGTGATGTTTGGTGTCTTGATTCTCACTTAATCGATGGAGCACAATTCTCCCAGTCCATCCAGTAATAAAACCATTCCATGCTTTTATTACTGGAATAACCTAGCGAGCATGGAGAGGGGTTTGATCCCGCTCCCATTCTCATCCCTATAAATTGGTCTTCCATGCCACTGATTGCACATATGTATTCTGAGCATCGCATTTTGACCCATTCAATCCCTCCCTCCCACTGCTCCCCACCCCCATCCCCGTTAATCAATGAAGGACGGCTCTGCAGTTGTTTAACCTGCCTGGTTCTGTGTCTCCAGTGTGGTGCAGGTGACAAATCACATTAATAAATAAATAAGCAGGAGGGAGTGGAGCACTCATCACAGCACCAATGATGGGACAATTATCTCATGGCAAACAACACTCTGCCATCACCTGCCACAATCGAAGAAATCAATAGGGCTTGGAGGGGAGATGGAAAAAGGAGGGGGTTGTGGGGGAAGGAGCATGTTGGGGGATGTCAGGGGCGGATGGAGGAAGACAGAGGTGAGGGAGAAGGAAGATCGAGAGGAGACAAGCAACTGGGAAACATAAACATAGATGAAGAGAACTTTCAGGTGTTATATCAGACCCTGTGGTGGCCATATTGGAAGTCACAGCTCGTGTTTACTATTGACTCGAGAAATCTTTCTGAGTTACATCTGGAGCTTTGATATATCCACAGAATTAAGCATATGGTTCCTGTGCTGGTTTTACTTTAATGACTATTTCACTACTGATACAAATGATCGATTTCTTCAATTATGTAGTTTATCAAAACATATATTAAAAGACATTAAAAGAATGAATGAGATCATAGAAAGCTCTCGAAAAAGGCCATCCTTGGACAAGATTGAACTTTAATGCTTACATTCTCACAAGTTGGTTAACCAACTAAACGCAGCATTCTGATGCTGTGACTATACACTGAGAACAAAAAAACACATTTCTAGATAAAATAATGTGAAAGTGTAATGAAGTAAGTGTATTTGGATACGCTTGTGTTCCACTAGCTTCAATCTCTCACTTGGGGTCTCTTTTATAGGTTTTTCTGAAAAAGTGAAACACGTCTCTGAGGTTTACTTTGCATTTGCAAGAAAAAAAAGTACAGCTTGCATTATTTGACTATAATCAGTATTTTTATGTTCACTGTGACTGAATCATGTGACTTCTTGTACTTGAAAGGACTTGCTTGAAGTGATACAGCCAGAGACTCTTTGTATCACAAACACTGTATCATAAAACACAGTTTTATAGCACTTTTCAGTTCATTTTTTGGCCCTCAATTTTATTTTTGTCCTTCACTCTCATTTTCTGTAAAAAGGTTCTAAAAACCCACTGTCAACTACCTAAGCAACTTCAAATGGCAGACAGACCAAGCCGGCAACAAGCTAATGAGCACAGTGAAACATTTAGCTGCTCCAGAGCCAGGGACCAGTTGCACAAAACACCTTAAGTATCATTAAGTATAACACTTAAGGCTTAAGTTTTCCTTAGCTGAAGGACTTGTTGTGTGTACAGAATCCCTTAAAAGGTTTCCTTGGTAAGGAAAATTCACTACAGTTTCTATGGAGACTGTTTGCCTGCACTTGCTTGTGATAATTGTTCGTACTTCACTTTGTAATACCTCATACATTTGGCCTATAGTTAAAAAAAATGGAAGAAAGGAAAACGAGAAAACCAAATTGGTTGAAATTGGAGGAGGAAAACATTGTATGCATGGAGAAATAGAATAAAAGAAAACACTACTAAAACTTGCATGAATCCTGATGACGGCACACTTCTTTAATGTTGCCAACGCAGGCAACATAAAAGAAGTGTGCTGTCATCTCATCCTCCTTTTGTTTTAGCCACAGCCACGGAAAGTATAATGATACAACTCGATGATCAGACAAATCGTGAATTTACTGCTGGTCAAATTTATACTGTAAAATCAATCGTCGTTAAGTGTAGCCATTAAATTCTCCCAGTTGTGGATTTTCTTCTTGGAATGCCTTCATTTCCTTATTTATTACCATAAACTCTGCCATGTTGTGGTTACAAATCAGAGGTACTGTAGAGTCAGAGATGCCTTCAATTTTTTTTAAGGTATCAAGAGCAAAATTAGGAGAAAACCTGAAACATAAAAGTGAACATTTAAGTAAAGTTTATGAAGAATAACTTGACTCAATGGTTTTGTGCAACCAGTCCCAGATTGTTGTAATTGTTGGTCTCATCCATGCTCTCTTCTCATATCATCTCTCCACCTTTCACGTATAATCTCTGCTCTGTCCCTATCCGTTCTCATTGCTTGCCACATGACAGGCCCGTCATGTTAGTGGCATTTTCAGTGGACTTGGACTTTTAGGTGTTCATTGCAGTCTGCTAAAATTAGAAATATTAAACATAGTGCATTGTTTAAAAATACAATGCCCTGTCTTGACAGATGGCATAAACCGCATTGTACACTGTTGAGCAGAATTATGTTGTACAGCAGGATTTTTCTAATACTGCCTTATTACAAAAATGTCTGTGTGATTTTGAATAAGGTTTTCTTATTTTTGGCTCTACATGGGCAGTGGCTAGGGACCAATTTAAGTCAGTGGGGAAGTTGAAACTGAATCTAATTCCTTATTTAAGAGAAAAACTGAAAAATTTTCTTTCTGACAGAACTGGTTTGAATAAATCTTACTGATTCTTTTCAAAGTAGAATATCACTACGTTCACTCTGCAAGCCCAAGTGGCCTGAATCTGATTCTTCTTTCTTATGTGACCCAGGTCTGATTTTTTCACGACAGTGTGAACAGCAAAAAACACATCAAATCTGATCTTTTCGAATCAGAACAGCAATCAGCAAATCGAACAGCAATGTGACCCCTATCGGAATTCAAATGTGACCCTTGACGTCACTCTTGGTGAACAGCCACTTGGAAAAAATCGGATCTGGAAAAAAATCTGATTCAGGCCACTTGGACTTGCAGTGTGAGCGTAGTTTATGTCATCCATCCATCCATCCATTGTCTGTACTGCTTATCCTTAAGGGTCGTGGGAGGCTGGAGCCTTTCCCAGCTGACTTTAGGCGAGAGGCGTGGTACACCCTGGACTGGTCACCAGTCAATCAGTGGGCCGACACATAGGGACAGACAACCATTCACACTCACACCTACGGGTACTTTAGAGTCAGAATATGTCATGCTATAGATAAATAACCATGGCTATGAATACAAGAAATATTCTGTTTCTTATTTTGAAACCTCCAGACTGCACTTTTCACTTGTGCACTTGCCATTTTACTCAGCTGACGTACACCCACACTGCAGCAAGACTTTATTAGGCATCAGTTTCTCTGTATGGTTGTTAGAAACATACCCATTACTTGCACGCAGCAAGTGGAACTCCAGGATAACGCCTACTGTGGTTGCTATGTGACACAACAGCAAGGCTCTATACGCATACAGACATAACTGCACTGTACTGTACACAGGGTGTAGACAGAAAGATTTACACAGAGCAGGGGCGTGACGAAGAGTAATGGATCAGAAAGGAGGAAGAAAGGAGACTGAAAGACTGGGGCAAAAAGACAAAGATGGACTCTGGTGGAGGTTGGCTAACAAAGTAGAAAGGAGAATATCTTCTTAACATCATTACAGGCACGAACCATAATCTTCTCTGCAGGTGTTCAGCGCCTATGTTCACAGACAGAAACTTAATCCAATTTTGATGAAGGTGGAAGGACAGTTTTTACAGGTTTCTGTTTGTTATAAATGGCTTTAAGTTGGGAACAGAGCTCTGCAACAGGCCATTTTATGAATTAGGGCCATTGGGGGAATTTCTCTTCTTAATTCTTCCAGCCTGGGAACTTGGCTGTGATGAAGTGAAAACAGCACGGTGGTTATATTGGCCCCATTCACTCTTGCTTCCAATATATTTTCATGAACTCGTAATATGTGTCTTGTTTCCAGCAAGCTGTTAGGGGGCATTTAATAGTCATTAGGCAAAGTGTTCAACACACCAGAGTTCATATTTCTGTACAGTTGGTACTGTGTTGTGTGCATGATCACAGAGCATTTTCTGCCAAGGCTTTTATTACTAGGTCCTCTGCAATATTACACAGTGAAGATTAAAACACAGCATATTATGTTTTAAATTTGTTTCTGTATCACAAACACTGATAACTGTGAATTAAAACAAGTTCTAAATCACCACAGCTGCACATTGAATCACGGACAATGGCAGAATACTAATATTTGACACCCCAAACTAGGAGGTTAAACTTCCAAGACCTCATATTTGTCAGTGTGCTTGTATTGTTAATTTGATATTGATAAAAGCTTAAATTATGACTGCAGACTTGGCACTTGAGTTTGCCTTCTCAAAGTCAGGCTGATGAGCCGTGAGGACTTGTCATTGTAATGAGTAAGCCTCATTATGAACCAAATCACCATGTTCTCTAAGGAATTCAGCATGAAGAGCACTCTTTTAGGTAATTAATCCAGTACAGTGGTTTATAAATGCTGTTACTGCTATCAGTACACACACATTACTGTACAGGGCTCCATTTACTCATTACCGCGGGGAAGGGTCAAGAATATGCTAAATGAGACTACGGCAGCTTCTGTACTGTAAAAATTACCACTTGAAGATCTATTGGAATTTAATATCAGTTGGTGTATGTTGATTATGAATGAATGAAGAAAGGGCAGGAAAGCATAAATGGATAGACTGAAGGATGTGTTCTTGTACAAGAGCACACCATTGGCAAAAACAGGAACATGGAACATTTTTCATTGTTTAGAAAAACACCAACTCCAAGAAAAATGCAAAAACATTTAAGTGTCAAGCAGGAGAGCTGTCACTTTCCGAACATCCATTTTAACTTCTCCCATGCGACGCCAATTCGGGGTATCATTCAAGCTGTCTTGTTTTGTTTACTCCTCCATGCTCGCCAGTTCAAATGACAAACAAGTGATGTGCTGGAGAAGGAATGCTCGAAAAAATCTCGGCTCTGGGAAAGCTGTCATCCAGAGTGCTGATGTGAAAGTAAAGCGGGACAGAGGGGATTGTTAGATGCTATGATAAAAGATGCATTTACTCTCAAAATCAATGTTTAATGTGTCAGAACTATGGCCACTTCGACGCCACTTTGGTTTTAATTATTAACGCAACATGGCTGCTGACACCTCAGCGTCCTGTCAGATGTAGGGAATAAAAGACTGGCGCGGACGGAAAGGATTTTAAAGTCATAGCTTGCGAGTCATTTTATCTGATGCTAAATGTGTGCGAGCGTGTGTGGAAATGGACGCACACCAGAGTGTGTTTAGATGGGGTTTATGACTGTGCTTGATGTGGTGGCATCTCTACACCTGCGCTGCCATCTGTGCCCCGGCACCCCCTGTGACCGCTGCGCCTCCTGGCACACAACAAGTGTCACACAGACACCTTGACGAACACATCTCACTCTGCCGTCCTCTGGAAGGAGGAGACAAAGACTTTTATGTGCTGTGGATAAAACCGAAGCAAAAACAACTTAAAGGATATGCGTGTATTTGCTCACTTGGTGAGAGTTAGGTGAGAAGATACATAGTACTGCACGGTCAATGTGTATCTGCAGCAGGAAGCAGATAACTTGGCGTAGGACTACAAACAGGGTTTTAAATATCCATCTATGAGCATCTCTAAATCTCACTAAATAACACGTTATATTTATTTGGCTACAGTATAAACGGAAGCAAAACATTTCACTGTTTTATGGGTGGTTATGTACCAGACTGTTCCTTGGCCAAGAGCAGTTGCTCGGCAACCAAGAGGACTAGATTATAGATTGTTTTTACACTTCAGTTTTTGTACAGATTAAAGAAGTGAGATATGGGAGTGATATAAGTGTTAATTCCTAGGATTTACCTTTGGACAGAGCCAGGCTAGCTTTGTAGCTACACCTGTTTCCAGTCGTAATCTTAAACTAAGCTAACTGGCTCATCCTCTTATCTGAGTCACATACAAGACACATGCACTTGCATATTTGAAACACGCTGTTCAATCATGCCCACTTGTATAGATGCGTCTGACAGATGCTTGGATGAAAAGAGCTGTAGACAAAGGAAGAGAAATAGAAAATAGATGAAAACAAAAGAAAGACTTAGTAAGGAAAAGAGCCAAGAGACGAAAAAGAAAAGAAGGAAGGAATACGCAAAGGGAAAAAACCCGAAAAGAACCTTATCGTGCCTTATTGTTGATTTGAGGCTAATTTCTCTGAAAGTGGTAAAAAAAAAAAAAACCTAAATGAGAAATTTGACTAATTAAACACACCACATTCCCACTCACATACATGCACGCCTACATGAAGTAAGTGCCCGCATCTCGAACGGAGCCACTTTCGCTGTCTAATTCTGTCGCTACTACAGTAGCTGCATTGTTAGACCAGTGCATTGTGGTGCCCTCCATGCATGCCGTGAGGAACATGGAGGGACATGGCTAGAGCATTTAGTGCAATAGAAAAGAGAGCCACCAGAGAAGGCTGCCACCCCCCGAGGGACACTATGCACCTCCTAAGTGGATCACTCTGTGTTGTCACAACGTTTTCATAAAGCTCAGTGGGACAGGGCTGCGCACTCCCTTCATCACCAGCAAACCTAAATGAGCTTTGTCAGGCTCGCTAATGCACGCTGGTGGCTCTGCGACTTTCGCTGACCGTCTGCACGCGTTTACGTACGCGTGTATACAGTGGAAAAAGTCTAATAACATTCACCTTGATCTGCAGCACTTACATATGGAGCTATCGTTACCACCCGGTCTCCCCCCACTGTTTGTTTGCAGGACGGTTCACAGTGTGGTCAGAGCTAGTCAAGGGCAGAGTTGGACACTAACCCAGCAGGTCAGCCGCTCTAATTGCTGCCGGTCATCGGTTAAATGTTCCCCCTGTTTCCCTCTCACGCAGAGCGGGGACATTATAATGATGAGGGTGAAAGAAAGAGAGGGGAGGAGGCGATGGGGGGAAAAAAGGGAGGAAAAAAAAGTGGAGATGAAGAAGCGATGAGGTTATAGTGAGGCGGGAAGAGGAGGTTAATCACAGAAGTTGTGAGCACTTCAAGACATCGTATCAGAGTGAAAATGGGTACGATGAGGAGTTAATCACGAGTAATGTGATGATGGTTTACTAACCGGAAGACCTCCAGTTCACATGTCCTGCGAAATCATCCTTTTGCAACGTATTACATTCTCTCTCCCTCTGAAAGCTGAATGTAAAACCATGAAGACGGCTATAAGGACGAGACAGGAAGTAAGACGGTTAGAATGCTAAGTGATGAAGGCTGATAATGAGGGTTATGACAGGTTGACTGAAAATACTGAGAATAGTCATAGCGATAGCTCTGATGTTTTCACTTTTAACCACCAAGTATCTTCTGCTCTTTGAGGTTTCCTGAGGTTAGCACAAATCTCTCTGATTGAGTGCATTACTCTCCGGCAGGCTTCGCATTAAACCACCTTTTCCCTATTCTAATCTACAGCCTCATTACAATATGAATGTGTTAAAAGAAGCCCGTGTGGATCTAGCAGGGATGTCAGTTTCTTCAATAGAGGCTGAAGCAGCAGAGGTGTGGGAAGAGACGGAGCAAGGGGGGGGAGAAGTTACAACAACAACGCAGGGATAATAAAGGATAATGTTGTGGCTTTGATGTCTTGTACCTGTGCAGGAGATGGCCCATATAAAATCCCAATACAACACACTTATACATAGTCTCTCAATTATGTGTATTAATTACATATTCCACAATGCAAAACATTTCGTCTTTGGACTTTAAGTGTGTCATCTTTTTGCATACGTACTTCATGTTGGTTTGTACTTTCCCTTCCCTTCCTCTTTAAAAACATCCCTGCTTCCCTCTCTCTCTCTATCTCACATACACTGTACCTCCCTCTCCCTCTCTGATATCCATCTCTGCAGGCTCTCTCCTGGTAGGTGGTTAGACGCTAATCCCCCTTGGTGTCTGGGTCTGAACGCTCCCACCGTAACGCACCCACGACCCCTTGGCTTAGACTTGCATCCTTCACATGAACCTACACACATGCCTGCCCACACACACACACACACACACACACACACAGCTCGCTCTTTCAACTGAATTTTTCTCACATAACTTTCAACTCAAGTCTCCTTCCTATCATCCAAATCCTCTCATTTCCATTCTTTTCCCTCTCCTCAGCCTATTACCGTTCACGTACCCCCCCCCCCCCCCCCCTCACTCTTCTAGTTTCTGTGCCCTGATCTGACCTTAAAATCACAGCTGAAATTACAATTTAAGACCATAAAATGTATTAAAATGTCTTGAATGTAGTTATTAGAGATCTCATTTCTCCAGACTCAGTGACAGGATTATTTGTGCTGCAGGCCCACACTTAATATAGAACAGGGTTAGTCCTGTAGCACAGTGTGAACTTTATCTGCTTTATTAGAATTGCAGCACATTGTGTGTTTTATCTGCTACGTTAAATACAGTTGGACTCAACAATTAATTTTCTGTTGTCATTTTCTCCACTGTAAACTGTCCATTGCATTAAGACTATGAAGCATCATTCCATTTCTTTATTGTGTCATTATTCTTCATCATATAGTTCTTTATTATAGTTGTGGATCATAAAACCCACATCTGGTGCAGTTCTAACTGCGAAAGCATTTTTTTAAACCCTTTCCTGCCTAGTTCATCCATAGTTTAAACCTAATAGCTTATCACGCTCACAAATGTTTTCAGCAGGCACACCCCACCAGCTTTCCTTGAATTTCAGGGATGTCTAAATGAGCTGGGTAAATATTAAAGCCCTCCTTCATGTCTTCATCTACGTCAATAGATATTCTGCTCTTAGGTGACATTCCCTTTGATTTAAGTGGACTAACCTGAGGGCGTCCATCACGATCATGATAGTCAAGATTATCATCATCATCATCATCATAATAACGTTTCTCACATTCCATCTGTACCTGCTACCCACCTCCACCACCCACACTGCAGTTCACAGCTAATAACAGCCAACCTCAGGGACAAGCATCGGAACAAACAGAAACGGCCAATCCCGTGACAGGACTGGTGCAGATGTAAATATGTGACAAACATCTTTGTTTACAAAGGGTTTAACTTTCACAGGATGCCTATCACTTTCAGCGATTGCATGCGCATGTAGAAACACAGAGGCAAAATTCATATTGTATGTTTGCATCCCTGCTGACAAGAAAAAAAACTCATGCATGTTATGTTTTCCTATATTCTTATGGGTGAGCCTGCGTGGGGGGGGTCAATGTGTGTCCTTGCCTCTGCACGAAAACATACTTCCTGGGCACACATGTGCAGTAGGTGACTGGCCGGTGTGTGCATAGTGTGTGTTGTTTGTTTGTGTGGAAAGGCAAAAGAGGCAAGAGAGGCAGGAGGAACATGATTGCTAAAATCCCTGCAATGTCATTCAAAATGAAACACTGCACACCACGGATGATTTATGATGCTTAATGTAAGCTTGCATACGTTTCAAAGGAAAAATCACATGCAACTGCACACATTTACAAATGCCAAATTCACATACCATGCCAAAGACTTGTCTTGAGGTATACATAAATTCTATAAATAGCAATCTCCTCCATGCCTCAGCAACCACAGATAGTGTTTTAATCTGATTTCATCACACAAAGAAATATGTGATACATGATATTAAACAGCAACAGCTCTTCATCTTTACCTTAAAACAATGTGGCCAACTGCTTTTTTTTTTTTTTTTTTTTTTGACAAAACATGCATGCTCAGTCACATGCACACATAAATGCACCAGAAGATGAGAAGCTGTGGGCACAAAGCAATAATAGACAGGTACACAGTCACACTTTACTGTCACACAGCTCGTGTTAGTCTATAACTAGGCCGCGTCAAGCCCGCCTCATCTGCACAAACACACTGTCGGTAGGTAATTTCAGCAGACAAAAGAACCAGGCTGTGTGCTGACGACCATCTTAATGCACTCTGACACAAACGAGCAGTTTTGACACAATACCTTTCGATCACAATGTGTTTGTGTTTGCGTTAGCTCTGCCACTTCAATCAAGGTCTCTTTGTCTGTCCCTCGCCACTCTGGCAGTTCTCAGGGAGGATTCAGCACAGAGCAATCTTAAGGACGTTCAGCGTAATAGCTTGAGACCATTTCAAAAATGGGAATGGTACCACGCTAGTGACTTCTCTGTGAGGTTTAACTCCATATATACACAGGAGGTGAGGGTAGATAAAGATCCGAAAATGAAAGGAAGTAAAACTTGCTGCTATTGTGTCAAAGTGTTCTCTTTTCCTTCCACTGAATATATACATGTATGCATACATATGGGAGCACATACACACAGACATAAAGGCTTTGCAGATACTTGGCTTCTGACAAACTGCTTACACACCTCTCTGGGTGCCAATGCCTTGAGTCAAATTATCCAACACTTTTCACACAGGGAGCACTTAAACAACTCTCCCCCCGCAGGGGCTACATTGAAGGTGTCCTTTTACTAACAACACCATCATGGACACACACCTACACATGTACGCACACACATTCCTGAACATTCACACTCACACACACACACACACACACTCACTCGCATGCAGACACACGACTGTGGGCACACCAGTGGAGTAATTACAGACATTTTAATCACTGAACTCTACTCCTGTGGGGCACAGCAGACATAGCAGGGAGTGGGCAGAAGAAGAGGCCCTTGACTGATTTCAACCTTGGCTTAATGATCGTCGTTTGAGCCTGAATGCTTTGCTGCAGCTACTATGGCAGATGCCACTTCTTTTCAGGGAGCCACAAAGGAATCAAGGATAATCTGATGAGTATAATGAGTTTAGACAGAGTGAATGCAGCCTTTTTCTGTTAAAGACATTCAAGGGGTGTAACATTGACCAGAGTATATGTTCAGAAATTCGATGGATTCAGAACATAATAATGATTACTAATATTTGAGAAGCTAGAAGGTTAGTTTTAAGCTTTGCACACTGTGACAAGATTGAATTTGAAAAAGAACAAATGCTACATTTCATTTATCTAATCAGCCCCACATTTTTTATTAAAAGCTATTGTGGGGCTTGTATTGTTTACTTGCTAATCACATGGGATTTGCCAGTCAAATAGCTTAATCCAGCTAAAACCGAACCTCCAGCTTTCACTTTTATGCTTTTGGATTGCAGTGCACAAACAAAAATCAAGAGACATAGCATGGCAGAAAAAATAAGACCCTTAATCACTTACACTAACAATATTAAAAATGTATAACAGAGACACTCATACTTGCACCACTTTCCCCTCACACTGCATCCAGCTCAAACTTTCCCTAACTCCCTTATCTGAGGTGACATACTGGGAGTATGAAAAACAACAGGGCCGCCTTCCTGGGATCATATCACCTGAGTTTTTGTTCCACATTAGTGGAGGAAGAGGAGGAGGAGCATACAAAGCCAGAAAGTGCGTTTTAGATTGCTGGGCCGAGTTCCCTGAGAGGACGAGGTCTCTCCTTGACCCCCCCTCCTCCTCCTCCCCCCCCCCGTGCCTTGCAGTTCAGTAGATTAGCTGGAGCACAACAGAGGCCAGTGCTATCGCCGGCTTGCAGCCTCCTCAGCCCCACTGGCCACACAAGATATCTCTGACACACACGCACACACAGATACACAAACACATGCACACACAATTCTGTGCACTGTACTCGTGGCCACGCATGAGCCACCCACACACACCCACACACACTCACGCGTGCACAATAAGTTTGGCCCTCATCCTGTCACTGTGCCTGAAGGTTCATTAGTGACACTGAGGCCACTTCAATAGGAGCAGCACTTTCAGAGCACCGTGCACACACACACATAATATACACACATAAAGTCAGACACGGTTTGCTGAATCTATACATACTGTAAGTACACACATCTTCTGGTCCATGCTGTATGCTTATGCCTTTGAGTTAACATGTGTACAGAGATAAAAGACTATTTGTCTCTCTGACCCTTAATGACAGAGTCCATGTGACTGCAGTCGTGCAGTACGGCTCTGAACTCACATTAACCAACACGACTTCATACTGTAAAAACGTACGTCAGGATCAACAATTCACTACCTAATTACTTCAAGGTCAATTACAGCACTGCTTTGAAGTTTCGCAATGGAACATCAAAGGTGTTTTTTTTTTTTTTCTCACCTCAGGATTTCAAAGCAGCAAGATGCCATGGAGTAATGTAACAAAAAAAGGAAGAATGTGAAAATGAGGGTAGACATTCTGGTTACATGATTTCAATGCCAGGATAGGGACAGACGAACATGAGAGAGAAAGAATAACGTTTGTCATATTTCTTTTATATGATATTGCATGAGACTTGTCACACATGCTGTAAATGTAAATGTTATGTTCGCACGCAGGTCTCTGATATAATTCCCTTGAGAGCAGGATAATGTGAGGCAAATGGCACGGTCTTGGCAAATGCTCGAATACAGGCAAAAAATTCTGCCTAAAATTATGGCACTGCTATGAAGGATATTTAAATAATCCTGCTGTGATTGGGTATAACACATGTTCTGTAATTACCATTTGCTTTTGGTCTTTTTGACTTATTTGTCATTTTCTAATGATGCCTTGCAGTTGACTTTGAAAAGTACATGCTGAACCTCACAATTTAGAATAATTTTGAATAAAACCTCATTACTGAACCGTGTAAATTACTATAATTTGGAATAAGAAATCATTACCGAAAAACTATTAGGGGAGTGGATTTGTTCAAGTATTTGACTTTGGACATTTCTTCCATTATTTAGATTGTAATATAATTTCTTCAAATTATTCGTTGAAGTGGCCATGCTGAGACTGCTCCTGCAGTCAGTGAGAGTTTCTGGATCAACTTCTGCTGGGCATGATTATAAAAACATACACTGTAGGAAGTCTAAGCAGTGGTGTGAGTTTTGATAAAGACTGGAAAATTAGACAAATCACACAGCATCTGATGACAGAGGTTGCTATCCTAACTGAATATCAATGTGCAATGCTCAATTCTCCTGTGTGGAGGGCCCCCGAAAGTAATTGCACATCCCTGACATCTGTGTGCTTGTGACATTTCACATCTTGTTTTGAAGGGGCTCATCTGCCAAGCTTCATGAAAAATGCTCGCTTAATGTGAACTAGCTTACTAGTGGTGTCTCACAGCCTAACATTCAAAAATCAATCTATATAAACAAAAACTTACCTCACTCACTACTGGAGTGTCACATGATGGTAATAGATGTTCATGCGAGCATTATCTAGTGTGCAGACTCTTATTTTCATGCGTGCAACCACCTTTTTTTTTTATGACCATGAAAAATCATTGATTCACTGTGCTGTATCAGTCAAAACAGACATTTATTCACATGAAAGGATTAGAAATTAGATTTTCTGAGAATCACTGGGAATCCTAAATAAGAATGAAAATCTACATTACACATCTATTGATGCAACCCAAATTCTGTATGAAAACAGTTTGTTGCTGTCCCACAAACGCGAGTATTAACTGAAACTAGAAACTTTGTGAAAATACAAAATCTGAATGGATTAACCAAGGTAGACAACCAGTCAGCATCATTTCAGTTAACCCTTCAGAGTCTGGGCTAAAACGGCGTTTTTTACTACTTTTCATTTTACCTTTGTGTTTCCCATTCAAACTGCTTAGCTTGCCTTTCTTTGTGTCTTTCTTTTCAGCACAACCTCACCTATGTGATTCTACAAGCATTTATTTATTTTGACATAATATATGGACACACTGTATGTAAAAGTGCAAAAGAAACACAAAATCCGAGTAGGAACTAGTTGGATCTTTGGAGGAGCGGGGGTCTGCGCGGACACCTCCTCTCGTTCGTCTTCACGCGCAGCATCCACTTCATCCTCTGAAAGGAGTCTTCCTCAGAATCAGAACGCTCTTCCCCAGATTCAGCATCTTCTAACTCGTAGAAGAGCTGTAGTGCGCGACTTCGGCTCTTCATAAATTTAGTCTTAATAGGCCGATCGACAAAATTCAAACACTTGTAAAAAGTTTGAAGTGTCCGCTTTCCAACAGTCTTTGAATTGAGCAGCTTGTGTCACAGCTTTACGTTTTCAAACGTGCAACATGTGACTTTGACGCCGTGTGGCGGTCCTAGACTCCGAAGGGTTAAAGGCAGTTGTAACAGGGTCTGTAGCACTGGTAATATTATAGCGACAGCGCCTATGATGCCCGCCACATCAGTCATTTAGAGTTTAAGTCCTCCATGCGCAGCCTGTTTCCACCTTATAACTTTCAAAACATCTACAAACCACTAATCACATAGTTGTTTACCTCCTCACTGGGCAGGTGACAGTCAGTGCCATTACTTGTATGTGTGTGTGTGTATTTAGGAGAAAAAGCTAGAGAGGGGGGGAAAGGTGGGGGTGTGTATGATGAATTCATCTCCCTGCACCTCCCTGCATTAGCATTGCTAATGTGAGTAAGTGGTTTAGGAGCGGTGCCATGAGGAATACCAAGTCAATCTGGCCACCAGTGAATGTGTAAGGGTTGTCTGTAGTTAGATGGCTTCACGCTCACCCACACACACACTATACTGAATGTCAATGAAGAACTGCCAACAACTCCACTAATCTTTCATCGGGGGTCACACGCAGAGAGGGAGGGAGCTAACTGCAGGCTGTGAGTGTGTGTCACAAACTCTGTGTTCCTGTGAGCGTGTGCGCGCAAGTGCATGTTTTCCAGGTAGGTGTTTGTATGTGTCTGCATCTGCCTGTGCCACTGCTGTTTCTGGAACGCGGCTAAATAGACCTGGTGGGGTGCTGCATCCTTTATACGGAAGGGTGTTGAGGAGACATGAGGCAAGCCAGCAGTGCTGTGCTTACGTCCCCCTCTCGCCCTTGAGCAGGAGGCCTTCATGTACCCTCACAACACGTTCCTCTGCTCTTGCCATCATACCTAGTGGTGCACCGTGACACAGTCCAGAAAGCCCAGATTGTCACCTCCTTTTTCTGACAGCCCCTGTGCTTTTCGGCATCCATCACCCCTGACCCCCCCCTGCAAAGCATCTTCCCACAATGCAGCAGGGCAAGATGAATGAGCCTGTGTCGTAACTCTCCATAGGGTTGCTGACAATCCCATGAGCCGCCACACTTAGGCCAACCAACTTCCGGACTGCTGTCGCCTGATACTTTTAAAGTGATATATGGGATCTAAACACCGTGTGCTCTGCATATCGTCAAACTTTGCATTGCATTTTGCATGCTAGAAGATTTTCATAACCCGAATTTAAAAATTATGTATACATATCTATATATACATAATCTCATATCATATCATCTCGTTTTATACCATTTAAAAAATGCTACTTGCAATCTGCTATGTAATATGACAGCACTTTGACAGCACGTAGAAAATATGGCAGTAGCCCTTTACCAAACTCTGCATAAAGGATTCCCATGGGAGATCAAGTCCCAGGCTCTCCAGTGGGTGTGTTCTACATATATACAATGTTTAAATTGCAGAGCAGGCATGTTTCAACCTCTTTTCAAAATACAATAGAAGTATGGCCCATGATAATATGATTATGGTAATCATGAGGATAAAACATGTTAAAGTAGTGGTGGCTTGTTCAGGTCTGACAGCGTCTTTGTGGTGAGAACTATACATGTTGTAATCACCTCGATCCACCAGGGAAAGACGAAGGGGAGAGAGAAGAAGAAAAGCAGAGAAAATGCCTGTGAGTGAGGGACAGGAAATGGCCAATGATGAAAATCAGTCTGAAACTTGGTGAATTGCTCCCCTTCAGTTCTGTCAGACAGTGCTATACGGTCCCACGTGAAAGCTGCTGAGCTAACACACCTACTCTCTATAGAAAGCACTTTGTGTCTGTAACTGTCTGAATCAGTCTCATTCAACACAAGACCTGTATCTCTTACGCAACCTACATCCTCAGTGACACTGTATAACTACACATTTGCATGTCTGCTGCCATATACATTGACCTTCTCTCACCATGTAGAGTGTAAGTACTAGTGATTGCTAGATACAGCGCCATGGCTGTCAGGGGGAGTCAGGGAGGTCACAAGTCTGCATGCATTATTTAACAGGGAAGCGGACAGCAGGTCAGGACCTGGTGGAGGAAGACCTGACGCTCTGCGAGGCTTGGCTCAGTGCCAGCAGTCGCCCTCCTCTGGCCAGTATCAGAAATGTGTGTGTGTGTGTGGGGGGGGTAATCTTACACGCAAACCCTCCCTAATTTAGCCTAAACAAAATGCGTGGCGTTAAAAAACGAAATGCACCTAAACAAGAAAACTTTGTACTTGCAGTTCAGATGGTTGCACACAGCGCTTTAGTCTTTCGAAGCCAGATTTAGCCTGAATGTAATGTTTCCCTGATTTTCTACACCAAAGCTTTTAAAACAATTTTCAGTCATTTTAATGCCTTCATAAAACATCTGGTGGTCATCCTGAATCCTGGATACTGTCTATGCTGATGACGCACATTTCACTCACACAACCCAAAGTTACTGACTACAGTGACACTGATTGTCACTGAGGGTCCAGATGGTGGTTCAGACGCAGACTGAACTGAACTGCTTGTTTAGCTTATCTACAACTAATGTGCAACAACAAATAGGTTTTGACAACAATATAGTGTCAGATTAAGTTTTTTATCAACATAATAAGTCAACATAACATGAAATTTAACATATAACATATCATAACTGTAAATTCATGATGTTTGTATCAGACCAGTAACTTCTTTCATTTGTTTTCCTACAATATCTGCGCAATACAATACATAGTAAGGTGGATTTAGTCTTAAGTTACATTTGAATTAATTAAATGATTGTGTTATCAGTGCTTATACATGGATAGTGCCTCCACATGAAACAGGCCATGTATCAAATGAGGAAATTAGCAATATGATGAAATTGGAGTTCTGAGGTTTCCAGTAAACTATTACCCAAATGGGAGGGAAAGTAAAATATGTGTGCTCATGAGTGAAAGACTGCTATGTGACAATGGGGAGCGAAGATGAGGCTGCAAAGCAAGGCAGTTATTTTCGTGTTAGGGATGTATTGCAAATACAAGAGGAACGAGATGAAGGATAAGAAACAGAGAGGGTAGAATCACAAATGAGGTGGAAAGGGAAGAGCAGAGGTATGCAGTGGGAAGAGGGCAAGGGGGGACGAGTTGAGAGGAAGTGCGTAATGGAGGAAAAGTAATGGCTGAGACAAAAAGAGGTGGAAGAGACAAAGGGTAGGTTCGAAGAAGGCTTGGAGGGCTTCGGGGTTTGTTAGTTTTAATTGGGCCTCAGGCTCCGGGACACGCAGCGACAACATCAAAGGTCAGATATACATCAAGTACTGCTGGGAAATGTCGACCCACGTGGGTAAAGGGCCGCGGGGCAGAGAGGGGAAGAGACACAGAGAGACCGAGAAAGGCCACTGGTAGCACGTACATTTTAGAGGAAAAAGAAGCAACTTTTCTAGGCTTCATAACAAATACGTTCGGCAGAGGAGGAGGTGGGTGACATGATTCAATTTGAAAGATTATGGTGGTGATATTCTTTATTTTTCTTACAGACACCAAATCCCATGAAAACACCAAACCAACAATTAATGTATCCAACCTACTGACACTGCCTGTGTAGCCAAAGCCTGCATATAATCCCATATCGTATTCCTCTTGGCCGCAGACCTCCATAGTGTTCCAAAAACTATCAATACTTTTAAAATGTTCTGATATCTAAAAATGATATAAATTGTTTGGTAACATTAATGATACATTCTGAAAGGTTCACAAGCAATATGCCTTAATCTGAGGAACACTGTTACACTGAATACACTCCTTCATTATGATGAAAAAGTGATGAATACTTGATCATTTTAGTCAATCCCACACATCTCAGTACCATAAATACTTATGTATAGCAATCCGCAGCTGAATATAGTTCCCAGCAAATGTACTATTTGAGTAAAGGTTGTTAGGAAACACCTTTGCGTAAAACCAGGAAGTTCTATCTAAGATATCGGAAATCAATCAAAGTGTTGAACCACACCTTAATAGAGTATTACATGCCACTAAAAGCACACACTATCAGTGTGCTAAGCAAAGTGACCAACTGTGTCTGAGATTAATGACCTTAGAATTTTCCAAATCTCTTTCCTCACTGGGAGCACATTGTGTTTAAAACTATTACAATGTTATGTATCGCTGCGAGCCACTTAAAGACCTTAGCAACCCATTTCCTGAGAGAACAAAACAAACTTAGTGTGGCACTGGAATGGTGATTAACTTTGTTGTAGTTGTAATGATGGAAGCGGTGACAGGTTAGCTGCTCTCAGGGAGATAGTGAAATAGTGTTAATTGACAATAGCCTCCTCAATTACTCTCATGTCAAACTTACGAGATGTGAGAGCCTCAGTGTGTGTGCGGTTATATTTATAAGCTTGATGCATTCATACTTTCAGCGTGTATGTGTGTGTGTGTGTGCGATGCATAGTGTATACAGACAGGATAACATCAGGATTAACCCAAACTGACACCTTCTGATAGACTTCATGTCAGCCCTATCCTCTGCTTCATTACTCCCACTGACATACACACAGAGCATCACAAATGCAGTAAGACACACACACACACAGACACTCCCTGCTGCTATCTGCTATGTAGCTTCATAAGACTGGCAGGGTGAGCCCAGCAGGAAAAAGTGCAGTGGTTCTGAGGAACAGAGACACGAGACCGATTCTGCCTTTTATCCACTGCGATGAAATCAATCATTGCTCCCAGATGGGCCTATGATTTATGATTAGTGGGGTTTTTGGATTGTGTATATGAAAGGAGTACATGCTCTACACAATCCTGTGGTGCATTTGTGACAATGACATATAGTCAGTGTTGTCACATGACATTGATGGGCTCTAGTGTAAACTGTTTCTTTTTTGGTGTTTCACCACGTCATATGAGCACTGGCACTTTCTCTGTCAAATATACATTTGCAGGCATATCTGTCACACTGCAAGAGTGTCACTACTGCAGTGTCCACAGAGGTATGTGGTTATTTAGTGTATTTAGTAGTGGGAGTAATTTGTTCTTTCCTTAAAAGGTATTTTATTATTTTTATCTAACATGAGGGCATCCAAGAGGGCACTTTTACGGTCTTTTTTTAAACATGGCGGCACCAGGACTATATATTTGTTGGATACATCAAAAAATAAATCTGTTCATGGGCAATGGTAAGCTTAAAGTTTTAGCTGCACAGCACTATGGCTAAACAGAAAAGTGCATCAGCTACATAGCCAGGTACAGCTGAGGAAACTCACTTACTCAATAAATGCATTTAAATCTGAGGCAGTGGAAAAGCTTGAAACCGGAGGTGTTTACAATAAGTTTATAATTAATAACTTCATTATTCGTTAACCAATATAAGATGTAGACGTTATTATTCAGCTCAGTCTGCATAACACCAGTGATGAGCATGAACTGAGTGTGCTACATGCTTCGAGAAGACTGTGGTGGTGTGTCTGTACTCCTGAGGTTGATGCATTTTAATGCATTTTATTATATTATGTAGTATTATTATGTAGAAGTGATCTGTGATCTCAGAATATGTTGCATGAATAAACACCTTAAGAAGAATGTTGTGAATTAGGACAGATAGTATTTATTTTATCTTATTAGCCACATACAGCTCAGTAAAGAATAGACAGTATTTTCTTAAGTATTATAAACTCTGGCAAAGTTTAACATCCCCAAAGTATAAAGGAGCGACGCGTCTCACCCTGAGTGACTGACCTAAATTTTGTCTTGACACTGTGATGATACATGGAGCACCAGGGGAAAAACAACCTGTTCATGCAGGATTTTTTATTTTTCTCTGCATCTAAGTTAGAGATACTGCAGTACCACAATGGCTTTGTTTCACTTTTTATATACTTTCTGGCCAAAGTCAAAACAGCCAACTAAAACTAAATTAAAAACAAAAACTAGGTATGAAAAAATGAAAACATTTTTGTTAACTGAAGTAAAAAAGAAAATACTTAACTGAAACAATATTGTGCGCTAACAAAAACAAAATACAAAGTCAATTTGGTCTAATTTGTCAACGCAACCAGCTTGAGGAGGCGTCGGTGTGTGTGTGTTTACTGAGGCTGGGATGTCTAAATGTGTTTACCCCAGACAAATACGTCCCAATATTATAGTAAAAAAAAGTTAAACCTAACACTACTCCTGAAATTAGTAAAAATAAAAATAAAACTAAACATTTTCATACAATGAAAACTAAACTGCAATGAGCAACCCCAGTCTAAACTGAACTGAAAACAAAACTGTGAAATAATTAAATGAAAACAAAAACTAATGAAAAATACAAAACTACAATAACGCTGTTCCTCACATTTTTGCAAACTGTATGAATAAATCACTCTGATTAGTATATTGTTTAATGACTCATTAGTGCTGCATTTCACATGCTGATTATGCTCCTAATATGGCACACATTAGGAAGACGTGAGAAGCTAAAGAGACTGTGGCGACTGTGTCTGGGGAAACACACAGAGAAACAGATGTGGGATCTGGCAAATGAGTTAACAGATTATCTGACCGTGTTAACTCCAGAGGATGCATCAGCAACAGTAGCAGCCTGTGTAGGACATATGTGTTAATGTGTGCAGAGATCATGTCTGTAGCTGCCAAAGGTTTCCTACAGTACGATGGGAGTTCTTAATGAGGTACTAGATGCAGGTCATTATGTACATTAGCCAGTAACACACCATAAATAAATAGACTATGGACACTGACTTCACCAGGAACGTCGATAATACGGATGCTGACACAGCAGCTGTAGTATTTGTGCAACTTTTTTTTTTTTTTTTTTTTAAGTGTGCAAATAATTGACACTGATGTTCCCCTATCACACAGATGAGTGTGTAGTTCTCAAGGCATTTGTTTTCTAGGCGCGGACTTCTCTGCCTTCTGTCCGTGGGACCACGAAACGATGCAGACAGGACTGCAGGTAACGTGCAGAATTAAGAGCAGGAAAACCATCCATCTTTAATCGACTGTGTGTCTGTTCAGTCTAGTTCTGTTCCACCTGTTGATCTGCTCAGGCTACAATGACTAACAGGAGCTGAAGAGACCAGTCAGCACAATGTCTTACCCACTATAAGGTTGATATGTGTCTAAAACACATGCAATGTGCTATTTCTAACTTTTTTTTCAAAGATATAGATTATCTTTTTACATTTGGATGACATGCAGCAAAGGGCCAGTTACTAACACACAATCAGTGATTTCCTCCGGATGGTAATATACCCCAAACATCTCCAGGTTTCGCCTCACTTGCACCCATGAAATACAGTCTGAAATGGTTCCATCAGCTAGTGCTACGCTGGCAGATATGTACAGTAAAATGATAAATGGTCTGTATTTGTATAGCGCCTTTAGCATCATTTTGACAACTCAAAGCTCTTTTACATTACATCCTCATTCACGGTAGTGAAAGGTATGTATTCACGGATTGATTTGGAGTACACGGTGTGGAAGCAACACAACACAAATTACAAAAAAACCAACACCATTCACTGATGGACTTGGATTTGGAAACACACCAACAATCGTATCTAAGTGCTTCCAGAACAGTACGTACTGTGAATGTGACAGAATCCAAATGTCCTATGTGACTGCTGCCTTGTGTACGACATTGTCTACTGGCAGAAATGAACAATGCTCACTAGAAGTGAGCTAGACTCATTAGCACATGATAATTCAATCCTAACACAATCCTAGCTGATAATTAATGAACAAATTAATTGTAGAAGCATTGTGGGTAGTGAGGTGTACATTTCAAACTGGTATCTGTTTCACTTATGTATGTGTGATATATGATATAATGACATGATATATGACGTTATATCACTCAGTCTAACTCACTCAGTCTGGATCAAACTAACCCTTTAATGCACCAAAGCCACACAATAATACAAACAAACTAATCGAAGCAACAGTAGACGAGCCACTTCTGTGTAAAATGACGAATTTTGTCAATGGAGTCTGGATTATTTGAATTGCACGATCTAACGTCTGTTTCTTGTTAACAAAAAGCATCTTACAGGTCTGTCTCTGCAGGGATCCTTTCTGTAATCTTGTCAGACACTTCAAATCACAATCTGAGCCCGTCAGTGGCAAAAAAACAAGCTCTTTTTGCAGACATACTTTGATCATGTGCGATTGCCTCAAAGGATTACATTACAGCCACTGCAGCCTGTTCACCATCTTCTCTCAGCTGCCGGCGGAGGTGATCTACTGGACCAATTCCAAAAGTCTCTGTGCCTACCAGTCATGTGCAAACCAAAGAATCTAAATATATGTATGGGGCCCAGATTAAACACCAGAATTACCAAAATTCAATTTTTCAAGATGAAACCAGGGTTGATGAAATTTCTTTGGCTGGATGAAATTCCTCTGCTGAGATATGTACCATCCAACTCTAAATTCTTTTTTTAAAATCTTTTTTTGTTTTATTGCTTTTTAACGAACTGAAGTGACACATCACTTGTGACAACTGCATCCTAAATTTCACTATACAGCAGAGCTACGGAGGGATGTGAAATGCTTGATATTTTTAGATTGATGTACAGTTGGTGCTCTACATTTTAATTAGAATTCCTCTCAGTTTTATAACTGAAATAGTCTTAAATATTAGTGTTTTATAGACTCAGAAGTTTAGTATTTCATTGCTTCTTTTTCACAGATTAGTCATTAAGTCATTCTACCATCTCTTGCCCGATGACCTCAATCTCTAGGCCTGTCATAAAAACAAAATGATTTAAATAGATGGCATTAGATAAATCACATGAGGGGGTTGGATGTATTAAAAAGATTCTCTTTCTTTACAATATTTTTATAATGAGTGTGACACTGTGGAGAGCAATGTTTTGATTTCAGCAGCCATTATGACGCAGGTCTGTTAGTCTGCAGGTCTTCCTCCAGGCGCATCGATCACGACACCCTGCTGGGTGTCAGCAGCCACCTCGCAGCTGGAGACCCAAGTCAATGCTCCAAGTACCAGCTGGTTTGTGACACCATTGGTGCTTTCCAGAGGCACCTGGTGGTCATCTGGGGGCGTGATAACCAGTGCAGAAGATTAGACAGAGACATGAGGCCACAAACAAAGAAGATTAGCTTTGCTCCAGACCTCAGCCAGGCTGCAGTGATCATCAGGGGCAAAGGAAGAGAAATGTGTTTTTTGAAGCTAAGCAACAAAAACCAAACCTAAGCATGAGTGCACCTGTGAGCCCATGGGTGAACAGTGCCGTGAGGATGCTATGGCAACACTAGAAATAAAGCCACACTAATTACACATCTTCAACTACCCCCGACAGTCACTCCATTCATAGATGACTTCATGAGACATAAGTTGTGAGCTAATGTTAGAGAAGTGTTGCAGGTAGTTTAGTCTCCGTTAACTCCCCAGTGATCTTAGCTGACCTGGATAGTGACAACTCAACCAAACCACCACAACAAGGAAATAACTTGTTTGATTCAACAGACGGATGAACGCTGGATTTTTCCTCAACTAGTTCCTCATCTTTGGGTTTTTACTGATTCTGTGTAATCTTTCAAGGATGAAGGATGATAGTATTTTGATAAATATTGGATATTTCTCTGTTTTTATTTATTTTCCTAAATCTTTTTGTTTTAGCACTAACTGGCATTGGGTTGTTTTGATAAAGATTTTTTTTTTAATTCCTAAATTGAGTTTTTGTCATTGTGCATCAATTGGAATATCAGCCAAACTGGTATTAGTTTATCTATTCTAAGAATTTATTTGTTTTTTGCAAGATAATAATTCATTTTTTTGGTGAGCTGAAAATTAGTTGCCATTTTATTGGTTCTTAAATTCTTGGTTCTTATAATGATTGAAAGTTTGGGGATTTTTGCCATCGTTATTCATTATTATTATTATAGTTATTATTATGTTGCTGAAACGGTGTATCATTCTTTGATTTGTGGAATGAAAAATGAACACAGCTGACGATGATTATCTTTGTGGGTTTGACTTGTTAATGACTTGACTTTAAAATGAGAGAAACTTGACCAGTGGATTCTTATTTGAGTTTCTGTGTTGTGATTATTTTACTTTGGCTCCTTTGCATTCAGAGGGAAATAATGGCTGCAGCTATTTCACTGAAGACAGATTTTTCATGCATACATGATGAGCATATAAAGTATAATGCACTGTTAAAATTTAAAATTCCCTATAGCATAGAGAGTAGTTAAACCACCAGCATTAAAAGCATTAAAATGCAGGTTATTACATCATTAATCTCACACTGAAATCTACAATTTTTCAGAATGAGCATGTTTGCTTTTGAGCAATTTACTACTATTTAAATGATTTACTATGGATAGACTATATACTGTGGTATACATGAAGTATATAGTGTAGTGTATATGTGGTAACGATATTGGAAACAGCAGCCACTGAGCTCGTGGAGGAAGACGGCATAAATATTTTCATGTAGAGGTAGAGGAGAGGAAGGCTGCTGCTCCGATGTATCTGAAAGACACTGTAACAGATGAAAATAATACTTATGTTCAAGTCAGAGGCTCAGAAGAAGTAGAGAGGAACAAGACCCCAGGACGTAAAGGGCAGAAAAAGACCACACACCTCCAACCTGAACTCATCTGACTGAACTACAGTAAAAAAAACACAGAAACTTTGAGGCTGAGATTGAGAAGAAAATTAGGCAAAAGAGGAAAGAGAAGCTATGGATGAGAAGAAGCTACCCCTCATACTCACAGTGCAGTTAGAAGAGAGATCTTTTCATTTTCTCTCTAAAAGTGTTTTGACGTTCGTCTGGGAAAAGTACATTTAAAAAAAGACTAAAAAAACACTTCGACACCCTCATATAATATGAATTTTTGAACCTGGGGACCTTTGCATTCATCTGGTGTATTACAGTGGTACATACCTCTGATGAAGATGTAACAAACTGTTTGCCTACACATGCTCCTGACACTGATACACATACTCTCTCTCTCACACACACACACACACACACACACACACACCCATTCTATTCCACACTCAACCTTGGCATTGTCTGTTTATAGGAGAGACCCTCAGTCAGCAGCTCTGGGAGCACATGGCCTGTATACTGCAGGGATAGAGTGGTAGCGGGCAAAATAAGATAGTCATAGCTCATGCGCGCCCTCTCTTCCTCACAGTTTCTTTTGAGGTCGGATTTTAGAAAGATTTAGAGGGATTCTAGAGAGGGCACAGAGAGATCTGACTGTCCTCAGGGTTTGTTTGAAAAATGCTCTTTTCTATGGACTGGCGCTGGTTTGTTTTGGTTCACATTCCCTCTCCCTCCTTCTCCACTCTGCCCTGCTTTCTTCACTGGTTTGGTTTCAGCAACGTGAATAGACACAGGAGCACATGAGCGGCCTTCCAAAAGGTCACTTATCTAGTCAGAGGCCAAAAGGGCAGGTGCTTAAGCATCACCTGGGGTCCATCTGTGCACATGCCTGTTTGCTAGACTGCTGTGACTCACTTACTTGCCTTTTTTGAAAATAAATCCACAGGTTTTCACTTTGCCCTTTCTATTAGGCTGTCTGCAAGTGATCAATGGGAGCTGTTTTGTGTTTGCTTTAGCCGTCACATGCGAACCACGTGGCTTCTGTGTGCCTATTGATCAGCTGCTTGGTTCATTCTGGTACAGACTAAAATACCTCAGAAGCTTTTGGATGAATTGCAACAACATCTGGCACAGATTTCAATGATGCTGGGAGGATAAATGACTGTGGTGATCCCCTGACTTTTTTTCTTCAGCATCACCAAGAAGTTCACACTTGTGTGACTGAAATACCTCAACTACTATAGGATGGATTTCTGTGAAATTTGAATTTGTAATACTTTGGTTTCTGATCAAATGTCTGCAAAGTGAACACCACCATCATTCTCAGCTGTACTTTGTTTAGTCCTAATTAGCAAATGTCAGTATACTAACATGCTAAACTAAGATGGTTAGCAGATAGTACTATTAAGCCTGTTATACATCATTGTGAATATGTTGGTTTATGGCCAAATATCTGCAAAACTAACACCACCATCGGCCTTAACTGTACATTTTGTTTGCCGCTAATTAGCAGATGTCAAACTTCACCATTTTTGCATCGTCACTGTGATTATGTTAGCATGCTAAAGTTAGTATCTAGCTGAAAGCACCGCAACCACTGTGCCTAAGCACCGGCTCACAGCTGCTGTCTGAATTGAGCCTTAAAGGAGATGAAGCGTCTCCGAGCTCCCAAAGATTCAACAGCAGTTAAAGATACATGTGCATTTGTGTTTCTACAGCATGAATTTAACTTATAAAATGGTTATAAATAAAAAAAATCATATGATGACTCATGAGTGTTAAGCTGAGCTCTCGCAGACTTTAACTCAGCAGCGGGAGCAGCTCAGCCTGCTTATCATGTTTAGACAGCCTTACCTGTCATCTCTCCCAGTCCGTGATCCCTCTGCCGTGCTTCTACTTTCTGCATATTACCGCGATTTCCTCCCTCTTCCTGCTGTTTTTTCCACAGCTCCACAGTGCTGATCGTCTTTCCCATTTCGTCCATCACTCTTCATTGTTCTCATGTCTGTGGAAGGTCAATTGATCTGGTTTGGGACTGTGGGAAATGTTTCAACTGATTGTTCATGACACACACGCACACAATGCATGCGCACACACAGACAATGGCCCCTTCACTTTATCAAGGGCGGAAGATAAACAACTCTGGATAGGGTGAGAGACAAGGTGGGGATGTTAAATGTGCTGCTCTAAATGTCTTCACACATCGCCTGTTAACGGATGCTGAATAAGGGCATCTGTCCTTCTCTGGAAGATCCCGGGGTTTGGTGTGTGTGTGTGTGTGTGTGTGTGTGTGTGTGCTTGTACGGGTGCACATATGACCTTTGAAGACTTGCTGTGTTTGCAGTCCTTTTCTTTGCGACACAATCAACCAATTAATCAAGAGGTCAATGATACGATTTATTACAGTAATAGAGCGTGTTTGATCTGAGTTAGAACAACAGATAAAAGAAAAAAAACGAACACAGAATTAAACACAGCAAGAATAAGCCTGCTATAATCTATTGTACCAAGCTACTCATTTGTGGTGGATAATACACAGTTTTCTTTGTTAATCATACACAAAGAGTACTATTATGATAATAGTATGGCTGTGGCTAGTAGACCATCCAGAGAACAGCAGCAGTCAGTCATGAGGGTTGTCTGTTGTGTCAATCTGGCTAAACTGGTATCAGTGAGGGCATTCATTCTTCATTCGGTTCACCTTAAACAAAGGTGAACTGAGAGGAAAACACAGTATTTGAAAGGGCACTTTTCAACAAATACTAGAAAAAGTGTCCCATACCCATGCATGCAACTAGTGGTAGTAGCACTAAACTGTAGTTTAGTCGAGCAACATGTGTAGGATGGTTAGATATATGAATACGACATGAGTTATTGCAGTTTATTCTCTGCCCCCTTGTCTCCCTTATACATTTGGGCCTGTCAAAGCCTAACGGTGGAAATATGGGTGACAGTGATTTAAATGTAAAGTGATCATGAGCATCGATGAATGTTGAGCATTGACATTTTTAAAACAGCTTTTCTCTCTTGTGGCAGAGAGAAAAGCATGTGACTGTGAGTGTGAGATAATATAATTAGTAACAATAGCAGTTATGGTAGTGGTCTCTTGCGCACTGGTGGGAAGGACCACAACGGTGTCATTGTACTAGCAACAGCTGCAGTAGTATATTTAGTAATAAAATAGAGTCCCTCCTTGGGTGGGTGTATCCTCCTTTTTGGGGATAACTACGCTGACTATTGTGAGTTTTTGTAGTCCTGCTTTGTATGGCAGCCAATGGGGTCAACAGAGACAGTCTACTGCAACCAACAATTATTTTAATTATTGATCAATCCATCAGGGGTTTTTCCTCTATGTCAGACAATAGTGAAAAATGTCAAGGGAAAATTTTCAAGCACCCAAAGTAACATCTTAAGATTCTGTGTTTTGTTAGACCATCGGTCAAAAACTCAGATATTTGATTTAGACTAGCGTTAAGCTGAGACATTCAGCCGATCTCACCAAGTAGTTAAGTTTGTTGATTATTTTGAATCTAAACCTCTGTAGTTTGGAGTTTCACTCTTATTTTTCTTTTTCATCGTACAGACATTTGCCTCGGTGTCTTCGGACTTCTTTCCACCAGCTATGTCAAAGCTGTTACCTCTGCTTCTTCACACTGAACGATTTCCACAGCTACAGAGAGTATCAGAGTTTTATTAGTAGTGCTGTGTGAGGGCTATTGTAAAGCAAGACTATACCATACTGTCAGGGCTTGTTTTGCAATGATCTCCCACTTTTTGCACGGCTACTTACTAAAAAAAAAAAATCAATAACTTGACACAAGATATTGATTTACAAAATCATTTTGTTGATTTAAACATAATTGTATTGCTTCCACTATCAGATCTGTGTTGATAGGAATGGTCTGCTGTACAGAAATAACCAATTAACCAATCAGAATATTAAACAAAGCTGTGTAATAAGGTTTAATAACTAAATGACAGGATATGTTAACAAGTGCTATCAGGTTAGTGGATCACTTAAATGATAAAAGAAGTGAGCTGACCAGATGAAGCATCATTAGTAACAAAGATACAACAGTGGTAGTCATAGAAGCACCAGCAGCAGTTGTTGTGGCAGAAGCAGTAATGGTAATAGTTGTTGTTAAAGTAATAAATGCCATAGTAATAAAACTAGCAGTGGCAGTCATAGCTGTAACTTGTGCTTTGAGGGGAATATCCAGTGTTCTCTGTAGGGCATGGTCAGCTTGGCCTTAGAGGCAGAGAGAGGAGACATAAGCAAGGAGGAGGTTAAAGTGGGAAAAAGTTACAGAGGGGGTCAGAGGCAGGAAGTGAGGAAAGGATATCTGAGGATAAAGAGAGAGGAGGGGTTAGGGCTGGACAAGGACAGAATGAGGGCTGACTGTGTGTGTGTGTGTGTGTGTATGCGTGTCTACCTCTTTTTACAAAGTGTCTGGTTTCAAGGTGACCTCTGTCACACATTTAGGGGGAGAGAGAGAATGGATATAGATGGATGGTTTCATGGCCTTTGCTGCACACTCGTCTGCAGGTCTGGCCAAGATTTTTCTCGTTGCTACACAAAAATGGGATGGAGGACAGGAACGATGGCCTGCTCCAGGGGGAAACAGGGTCATGTGAAGGGAACAAAATCAAATCCATTCTCCATCATTGGCTCTCCAAGTGATACTTTGGTACCTTAAGTGCATACATACATTCATCTGCGCTGCGTTATATATATAAACCGATTCGCTGGCTGATTTGTGTGTTGCACTCTCTAGTGTCATCGTACAACTGAATGATTCACTGGCTGTGAAAGCATAAAATGTTTGGATTAATCAAGGTGGGCAAACCCCTCTGATGGGTTAGGGCAATAGTGCATGTGAACGTGGGTGTCATTTAGTCTAAAAAACACTAATCTGACATTGTTGATTCTGCAGGCTTTGGGAGACAATATAACAGTAATCTACCATTTGGTTCAACCTCATGATGTGAAAGTGTAGTAGCATTAAGCGCTAACTCGTGATCATAAATCAAACAATCCATAATTTCCAAATCTGTGTTCATATGAATTATGTAATTCTATAAAATTATACATCAAACTCAAAATTATAAAAGTGCAATTCTCTTCTTTGCAGCCAGGAAATATGTGTAGAAAGGCTGGTTTTAATTGGATAACTAGAGTCTATGGCCATACTGGAGCCTCTGCAGGTGCACAGCGGTGCTTTGAGCTGATACTTCTAATAGTTCTAATTCTAATAGACATATTTCACTCAAAACCACAAACATAAGTGATGAAAAAAATCAGATGTTCACTAAAGTCAGCGCAGGGCTTCATCATCAAGTAGTTGTTGAGGTATTTTAATGAAGTATCAACCAACTGATTGAAAAAATGTGCCATCCCTCGAGCCACACTTCGAGGACGGTAGGTGTGATATTTATTGCAGCAGAGGCTGATATCAGCAAAGCCAAGTAAGTAAAAAAAACATCTAGGCGTCTGTAGTACAGCATACACATGCAATGACATCCTAACAGCAGCTGGTTTCGTTTTACCTACAACCTGGATCTATACACACTGCTGACTGCTAGACGCTGAGATCTAAAGCTCCATTTGGCAATATTTTAATACCAACGCTGATTCCAATGACTACCTGTAATGTGGAAGGTTTTCCAGAATAGTTGAGCCCAGAGAAAATCATCCTCACAGTCTGCAGATTTATGCAGTTTTCAGTCACTTTCAGGCCACCGGGCTCATTTGTAATTGTAAGTACTTCATTGTTGCTATGAGTTTGTTTTGCCGTCTTGTACTTTTTGCTACTTAATGCAACTTTAACTGTAAAACCAAAAACACAAGTTCTGCAGTGCTCAGAAGTTGCCAAGGCCAGGTACTCTCCCGAGAGCTGACATTTCTCACATTCTGCATTTCTCCCTCTCTCTCCTTCTCTCTCTCTCTCTCTCTTTATCTTTCTGGCTTGTCCTCATATCACTCCTCGCTCCAAACCAACAATGGGTGTTCAAAGCTTCATCATGCAGAAAGTCTCCCCTCCTGTCTGCCCCTCCATTCTTCCACAGTCTGCAGATAACAATCCAGAGGTTTGCCACTCTCCAGATTTCAATTCTCTACCCCTTTCCTTTTTTCTATTCTGTCTTTGTTTGCCTCCACCCTATTTTCTCGGTTTGTCCATTTTGTCACAATTACAAGTCGTATCATTATTAATATTTAGCTCATCATTGGCTTGCGCACTGTGTTGCTTTAAAAGCGTCTTAGAAAAAGGTGAAAGGTCTCATCGACACCAAAGATGGAGAAAGAAAACCCAAAGCTTTTCCTCTTCACTCTCCTTCCTGTCTTGCCGATAGCTCAGTTTTTATGTCATACATTATTCAGCTGATTCCAAAACTTCCTTTAAAGGCCATGGGAGAGGAACAGAGGAACAGGAGACATGGATTGAAGAGAACAAGAGAAGAGAACCAAGTATGTATTTTAAGTCCTTTTACAGAAGGTTTTTATGACCGTTTGTCAATCTTTGAGACTTGAATGACTTCAAAACCTGATGCATGAATCCAATGCTTGTACTGGCTGTGTGAGACAGACAGATAGCTGGATAAACAGACAGTCAGAGACAGATACATGGATGAATAGAAAAGTGAAACAAGACAAAAGGGGGAAATAAGAGGAAAAAAGATAAGTAAAGACAGGACTGAGGATGAGTGTAATACAGCTGTGTGCTGTGTGTTCTCACTATCCGTCAGCTTATGGTTTACACAGGCTTTTCTAATGCATCAGTGCCCTCAGCCTGTCATAGCTTAGCAACGTGCCTGCCCTTAAATATATGAAAATCTGCTCCCTTCAAGCGTGCAAATCAGCATTTTTGGAACACACACAGGCAGACACCGACGCATGCAAACATACACTCACACACACCCCAACATTTCAGCTATACGGAGATGCACATTTGCACGGTCACCAGCGTTACACACACCGTGCGACGCATGCACTGCACACACACACACACACACACACACACACTCTGAAAGTCACATTGCGACGGCTTGAAATGCCTTTTATGCAGATTGAATACAAGCCCTCAGCTGATCAGAATCTCGCCTTGAATTTGATATGCGACTGAAAGGAGCAATGTCATTCCAGCTGGGCAAGAGTGCCTGTCAGCCCTAACAGCTGCCACTGCAGCCAGCGCTAGTCAAAGCAATTGAATTTCATTCTGTCTTAGAATGTGACTTACTCCACATTTGTGCGTGTTCCTGCATGTGCTTCCCTTGTACTTGGTGAATAACCTCATATGAACTGAAAGATGGAGAAAAAAAAAAAAAAAATCCTCCAAAGTTAAGACATCTGACTTCTATTTGGACGGCTGGAATTTGGATTTAGGGTAAGAGTGAGGAATTAAGGGTTTAATACATTCAGTCAAAAAAAATTAGGTATGGGTATGGGCTAATATTGACACACATGCACACCCACAAACATGCCAAGTGTGTCCCATCTCAGAGAGCGCATTTGCTCACACACTGACCTCTAAATTTTGTCCCATGGCAACAGATGTTGGACACATATGTGACGGAGCACAACGCTCTCACACACTCACGCGCTCGACAGAGGGATGACACGGCCGACGCAGCAATATGCAGCTCACTTGTGTGTAAGGCCCTCTTTGATATTCTGTGCATGACTGCTGGCTGAGGTTAGCAAGCGGATCACATCTATTACCTTGCTAATTCTACAGCTTGGCCTTTGCATAATAAGATGCATTTTCTCTGAGAGAGTGAGAGAGAGAGAGAAAAAGCAGGCGAGGGAGAGATAAGGAGAGAAGAGACAGGGTAAGTAATCAAAACATGTTGGTAATGACTTAATGAGGGAACCCCACCATTGTAATATTGGCCTCAGATGGTAATTGGGTTAATGAAAGTGTTTCTCACACACTGGACTCCTGCTCCTGCCTGATGACAAATGTAATGTACTTTTTTTGCACGATTCTCCACTGACACGCCTACTGTATGTGCCAAACATGATTATATCCAAGGAAAAAGTTTCTCATTAATAATTATGTCAATTGCAAGCTACCTTTTCACCAATTCACTATTTTTAGGTTTATTTAAGATGACAAAGAAAGAAGCCAGTGTTCACTTTTTAGTTCTGCTCTAGTTATTTATTCTGTTCATGGCCACGGAGCCTGGAAGGTATAGCCCGAATGCCCTTTACCCCGGCAAATTCCTTGAGCTCCTCCTAGCAACCTCGGGCCAGATGTAAGATGTAGCCTAGTCCCTCCAGCATTGAGGTATACCCTTGGATCTCCTTGGCTGTGCCCAGCACATTTAAACAGGACCAGGAAGTAACTAGGAAGCATTTCACCGAATTCTTTCATTTTGAAGGATTAGTAGCTCCAAGCAGGGATTCCTCTGAATGACCGTCTCTACAACACTGAAAATGACAAAAAACTTTATCTAAGTTGTTTCAGAGTCAGTCGTCTAATCGTTACCTAAAGTTCATTCTCCTAGATGAAGGTTTCAAGGAAAGGTTGCTTTTCCATATTGCTCAACGCCACTGTACAGCATGACCATAAATCAGTCTCTCCATCCTTATTGCCACTACTTGTCTACGCACTACGCATTCCATTTGGATCACAATAATTAGGTAAACAGTTATTATCCCTCTCAAGTGTTCACTCAGAAATATGGGCCTTAAATGTGTAACTTCCTGTTAAGTTACAAGGAATTCAATATGGTGTCTTTGAGTTTCAATCCATGTTTGTGTCTGTACGTTTGTGTGACCGCTGTAAATGTAAGTGTCCCTATAAATGGTGCAATTCTGTAAAATTTGTTTTGTCTTACTTGTCCATGATATGTATACACCAACAGAGGAAAAGAATTTCCTCCCTGAAGACAAATAAACTAACAATCTAATTTAATCTCATACAATCTAATAAAAAAAAACATATTCCCATGATGCCTTGTTTATCTGCAAGTAGGTCAAAAGGTGGACCTCTGTTCCATCTCTCTGGCAACATCCACATTTGCCCTTCTGAATCTCGATCATCTGTCTTCTTGTAGGACCTTGGTGTACAGTAGGTTTTCCCAGGGAAGCTGAGCAATGTGATTCTACAGTAGATGAAATCCCCCCCCCCAGTTCCTTTTTTGGAACCACCATTCCTGACAACGCAAGGACACTGTTGCCCAGATCCATGCAACACTGAGAGAAAAAAAAAAAAAAAGCCTAAGAATATCCACAACCTTTAGCTGGTCAGAGTGACATAATGTAGTTACTTGGATATATTCCAAATCATTCATATATTAAACATGAGTACCACATACATATGCAATTTCAGTTGACAGTGACAGTCTTTGGCAAGAATACTTGCATATGGGCGGCAATATGACAAGCTTCAGTACTCACCCTTTGTTCTTCTTAATATATGTATCATGTTACTATTGCTTGGATGAATGCACACGTTGCTGCACAGTACCCTATATCCTCATTACTATTCAGTAGTGTCCTTCTGTGGAGTGTTTACTTCAGGAAAAAAAAAAATCTGCTTCAGATTACAGACCATTCAAGTCTAATTATCACTTTGGTTACCATAGATAGCAAGCTGCAAAAAAATAGGGTACACTAACAGAGAAGGCATTGCCAAGGCCAACTCATCCTTCATGCACCAACACAAGATAAAAGACATGCAAAGAGGTATGAATGAAAGAACACCTTTTTCACAGCAGCTTGCTTCTTCTTTCACCTAGGCAAGCATGAGGCCTCAGAGGCTGCAGTTTTGCAAATCAAAAGTGAAACATATTGAAGAAAAAATGGTGGTGTGGGTTGAGAATGGCCTCCTCCAAACAACATGATCAAAACAAATGGAGAGGAAGACAGCAAGACAGCAAAAGCAGGGATAAAGAGGCCATGTCTCTTTGATGGTGAAAGGAAAGAGTTCCCAGACAAGCAAGGCTGCTGAAGTGGAAAACTTGAATAGTGGAGATTTTTATAAACCCGAACAAAGGTGGCAGAGAGGAAACAACGATGAAGACGGACGTAAATGAAGTTCAAGTGTTTGATATGGTGCATTTTTGTCATCATTGCTATTTTACAGAGTGGACTTGTGTTGCTATATAAGGACTGCAGGACTAGGCTAGTTGTCTGACAGGAATTTTCAAAATACGAATGTTATTGTGATGCGAAGCCTCAACAACTGCTGGTCTGCCTTGGTTTGTGAGTATGATACATTCTGCATGATGAAACCTCGGAGAAAAAAAGAAACTTTAGGAGCAAATGAAAATTTCATGGGCCAGTGCGTCCATAGCTCTTCCATTTCGGGCCCACACCCTCAAAAAATAATCATGTTCTTGGAGAGGAAAAGGTTTGGTAACATTTTTTCCACCCCCTTTCTCTTTGCCTGTACGTCTCTCTCTATCTCTCTCTCTGACACACACACACACACACACAGTCAAACTATGATCCTTAACAACCTCATGCAAATGAAATGAAACACTACTCCTTTCCCACATTTTCTCTCCAAAGGCTGTTCTTGTCTCATAATGCATCTCTCAAGCACACTAAATTTCTTATAAGAATTTTAAAAGGAATGCTTATTTGTTCTTTATCTAAACAGCTCTGTGTGAGAGCAGTTTCAATGCCATTTCATTCTCCAGAATGAAAAGAATGTCGAAGGGTTCAGTGCTCATTGCTTGTCTTTCTTTTTTAAAATCAACAAGTTGTTATTTTAAGTCATGGTTTGATATTAGATTGGAAAGCAGAGAGCATACAAAATAAATAACGGGGGGCTCTCCAAGCCTCAGTGAGTTAACAGCAGGACGATCGCAGAAAACAAAGGTGGAAAAAAAAAAGGGACAGAAAGCCCGAGGAACAGGATGCGTACACAGCAAGACATGTTCTTGAAGAATTTAATTTATTAAGTTTAGGAGCACAGTTTTAGTTGAGTGTACGTGCATGTAAATGCTGAAGTCTGCACTTTAAATGTTGTAAATTGTGGGACCTCTGATTGGAGTAGACCTCTGTGTGGATAGTAGTTTAGTCTGAGCACAGAGTAGCCACACCGTTTTTATGTCTAATGCTGAAATTCTTACTCTCCACCATATGCTACAGTATATTTAAGGTTTGGGAATGACTGTGGTTGTGGCAAAAAAAACGATTATGGTATGGTTAGGGTTAGGCAACAAAAACACATGGTGATGTTGAGGGAAAGGTCTTAGTTACAGTTAACAAAAAGTGAAATGTTCATTGTCAGTCTGTGTTATATGAAATACATTTAGTCAGCTTTAACAGGTAGTAGATCTCATCAATCGTCAGGTGAGATAATTCATTTATTTTTTCCTACATGACACACTTCTGCTTTCTTTTTGTTTTCTCTAAATTCTGGTAGGTTTACACTGGTGTCTTTGAAAAATAGCACACGTTCAGTATGCTTTTTTGATAATTTTGTTTTTGGTTTGTTCCAACCCTTCAAAAGAATGTAAACACTTTAATCCAACATGCTGGGGTACAAAGCAGGGCTCACGATACAGTGCAAAAGCTTATTCTGTAGTCACAACTTGCCCCATAGGCAAATGCATCAGACAATTACAATAGTTTGAAAGATGGAGGTGTGCACATTTGCCCCTGTGTATGTAGATGAGTGTGTATGTTTGAATCATTGAGTATGCATGAGCACATTGATAAAAAAAACACATTTAGTCACTGTGTCAGTAGTCAGAGGTCTAAATGCAGCCAAATGGAAGGGTTAGCAATCCACAAGGTCTGAAATGGGCTTTGTTAACAGTTGTGGAGGACAATATAGGCTGAGAAAGCGTAGAAAACAGGACTAAGAAGAGAGGACAAAGGAAACATGTCAAATATATGAACCAAAGCAAACACGCTACCGCTTAATCCCATTAAGACCTTGCAAACGAATGGGAAAAAAATATCACACACAAGCCATTGCCTGAATGACTGATTTAAATATCTTTATATTTTACTGAAGAATAGCTTCCTTATATCTTAAATCATCCATTTCCACTGTGGAATCAGGTTAGCTGCAGTGAAGTCATGCATTTGTCCTTGACTTATCAAGTGAGGCTGACTGATTCCAAGCAATCATTGGCTCCTATTGATCACATTGATCTGACGCTCACCTCACTTACATTCTCTGACCTCTTAGGAGTTTTAGTCAGAGCTTCCTGTCTGGTTCTATAACTGCTTCTCTACAGCCACAAACACTTATTCCGACTACAGCAGTAGCCCTGCAGTGCAACTATTTCAGCCCTCGTCCTCTGTGTTTCTACTCTTCCACTCGAAAGGAAACATGCTAGCCAGCAGGAAAAAAGGGAGACATGGGGAGAGGACTACTGACTGCACAAGAGACAGAAAAAGACGACAAGTCACAAGAAACAGAGAGGCTGAGACAGTCCACAAGTACAAATCAATTCAGATCTTTTCATCGCCTCTTTAAAGCCAGCTAAATTTCGACAGCGAGACAAGCGAGGGACATCAGGGAGGCGTGTACAGTGATCCACTCAGCCTGAAAATGACCAGCAAGACAGGCCTAACAGAGGCAGTGAAACAAAACAGCAAAGAGGCAATATGGGGCCAGATGTACGTAAGACTGGCATTTAGGCTGGAGAGAAACTGCAATGCACCACAGAGATGGACAGAAAGAGGAAGCTCATGCTGTTTTGACTGCACGTGTCTTACTATTCTCCACCAGCCGTTCTTGTCAGAACATCGTGGCAGCGATGAGTGTTTGGAGCACGCTGAGCATCAGCGAGGCCAGCTTTTAACACCGTTACTCCTCAACAGCAAGCAGTAACTACTTACATTACTTATAACTTGAACAAACTTTTTACAGTCACATCTCAAGTCTGCGGGGGTTGACTGCTTGATACTCTTAAGATTATTGCTGCAAGACTTCAGGTTTCCTGTAGCTATAAATCAAGCACATTTTCATTTGATGTTGGGTAGCAAATATGAGAAACAAGGAGATTGGCATACCTACAGGTTTAGCTATGCGACACCCCTCTGTGAAACTATTTAACAAGAAGAAATAGCTGGGAAATTTGGATGGATGGAGGGAAGCACGGCATTTCTACAAAGGCAACCAACCACTGTATCATTACAACATGAAAGCAAGAGCCTTGTTAAAGGTTGCCGTCTGCCACATGCCCCAGTAGTCCTCATGCTCCTTAATCCCCCCTGCTGGGCTAGCAAATTCCCCTTTAATTAGAATGCAAATACCACTAATAAGGTTAATATAACAAGACTTGTTTTCCTGTGACCAAGGCGTAGAATGGGAAGGAAATTAAATGATCAAAAAATTGAATGGATGTTCAGAAATGTCACGTATAAGGCAGAAGCGGATGTGTGTACGCTTGTGTTCTCTTTATAATCTTGGCTATCAAGCTCCTCTGCAGTGTTCCTTATGGAGATTTAAGTGAGAGTAACAAAGATGGAGGGTAAGAAAGCTTAATAGGAGAGAGACAATGAGCGAAAAAACATGAAGAGAAATAAGAGGCCAACAGGAAGCAAAGGGAGAAACTTGAACATCACTCATGATTAGAGGCAATAAAACCAATAGTGGTCCATCAGCAATAAAATATAGCCTACAGGAAGGTTAGGCTCATTTTCTTCTGTGTCTGTATATCTGCATACGTGTGTGTGTGTGTGTGTGTGGTTGGTGAGTGCATTCTGCCACGCCCCTTAATACTATTTTTTTTTTCCTCTCATGAAAGTAAAGGCTCATCAGGCTCCTGAAGTGTGATGGGATGTCATATTAGGTTGTTTTGGTGCAGATGGAGGAGGCCTAGAAGAGGGTGTGAGGAGTACTGACGGGGGGGGAGAGAAAGTTTAAAGTGATGCTTTAAGACCCATTATGGACTGTTTGATGAAGGAAATATGAACAGCGCAATATCAGCAGAGTGACACCTGTGAAATTAGAGCGGTGACAGCGTAAACACTGACTCAGGGCTCATGTGAGGCTCATGGAGTAACAATTGCAAACAAATCGCTGAAGCAGAGTGCGCTGTGCCAAGGTTACCATCACCTTCATGAAACTTTAAGGAGGCATTGATGTTTAAAATATGAGTTTTATGGCAAGCGATTACTTCTGAATAAAGGCAAAGCTTTGTCAGCCAAATGTTACGCCAATCAAAGCTAATGTCGTCAAGTTGCTAGATTGTTTACCCCTCCTAACCCTCTTGTCTGCTTGACACTTTTCCCAGATTGATGTGTGTGTTGCAAGGTAATATCTTTTAATCGTGGGTCAGATATATAACCCAGCAAATCTTTTTTTTTATTTGATATCCTTGTCATGATTGATAGATATCATCAAAATTAAAGGCTCAACTTTGAGGTCAGGAAGAGTGATTTGCTGTCAGCGCTTCTTTAATAGTTAGAGGAGAGCCGGCGAGTCGTTTCTCTTTGGGGACAGTGAGGGAAAGAAGAAGAGTAAGGGGAGTGTGGGGCGGGGGGTGGGTTGGGAGATGGCGGAGGATGAGAAAGGTGGAGGAGAGCGTCTTATGAGGTTATTAGGTTTTAATCAATATGGTATATGGCCAGAAGATGATTGGAAAACAAACCTAATCTGGGAAGCAATACGTCTCTCATTCATCTCCCTGGCTGTCTCTCCGGTGGATCTCCCTGCTCCTATTGCCATCTTTTTCCATTCAATACACATCATAGCGTATGTTGGCTTCCTGTACAGGACAACCACTTGAACAAACCAAACAAGCAAACAAACCAAGCCTTTGTGACATTTGTAAATTTGTGTAAATTTTAAAAAAAAAGGTAAAACAAATGGAAAATGAAAACTTAATAAAGAATTTTAAAATCCTGAAACATCCTGAAGCTCAGTCTTAAGCAGAAATGTGATGCATTCTGCTCCAGACACCTATAGAATGCAGTAGGTATAAAACAAGCTAAAGTATGTGTTATTTATTTATTTTATTCAACCTTTATTTTACCAGGTAAAATCAGTTGAGAACAGCTTCTCATTTACAATGATGACCTGGCGAGAGGCCCCACGTCTCTCACAATAAATAGGTGTTGACAGAACTGTATTCTGCTGGATTTACTAAGGTCATGTCCTTTGTCGTGGTCGGTTTTGTGTGGAAAATTCTCCTACACATGAGCGACAACTTTGTTTTCACTCATACCTTTAGGCAAATTTGTAAAAGATGCATCCCACGCGTATATATTTATGTAAAGCAATGGTCCTGTTTTACTGGTAGATTTTTGCTCTGAGTAGTGACGGAGCATTTATTAGAGAGAGAGGCCATGGTGAGAAGCGTTGCTGGTAAGTGCACTCCCTGAGTGGACACCCCAGGGCCAATCAATGACACGCTGGGGGGAATGCATCTCCAATCTGGCCTGTGAGCACTTTGGGTTCCCCCAGTAGAAGCCAGGAGGCAATTGCATGGGAAAATAATGTCTGGGCTGCTTGTGTCACTTTTTTTTCTTTTTGCAAATGTGGCCTTTAGCAATTATCCTAAATGTATAATCAAGTAAAAGCACAAAATTGCAGGATCTATAACCATACCTTAGAAATGATCATATTTACACACACAAACATGTTACTAATAACTAAGAAATATTTTTGCAGCACAGTACTTGCACACCATTTAACAGTGGTAACTATAACTATACAAGAAAACATCTTTGTTTACATGATTGAACGAAAACTGTTACAAGCAGTTGACAGTGCTGAATGATTGGATTTCTCAGATCTGTTTTATAGTCATACGTGCACCCACACACAGTCGTGTTCCTATCACTTCTGAGGACGCTATATTAACTTACATTAATTTTAATTTAGAAGAATAGAATAGTTCCTTTACTGATCCTTCACAGGAAATTAGACAACCAACACTGAAGGCACAAAAACAATAGTAAAAAAGGAAACATTATATGAAAATATAATATGTGAAATATGTACAATCTAAAATAGAATAATATAACATAAGACTAGTATACAATATAAAAATAGAAATATCTTGTGCATAATATCAAAAACTAAAAAAGTAGACTTACTCTAACCATAACCATTGCTTGCCTAAACCTAACCCTTTCCCTAACTGTAGCCTAAGCCTAAACCAAGTCTTCATCCTAAAATGTATTGATTTATGTTATGGGGACTTTTTGTCTACAAAATGAAGGTGAGTCCCCACAATGTGACTGCATAAACAGATTTATGTCACCACAACATGAGTAGACATAGACACACACACACACACACACACACACACACCTGAGTGGATAGAGTCACTCATGCATAAACACAGTGGGCACTACTGCATGTACATTAAATCAGTTTTACTCCTGCCCTCGTTTCATCAACCGCCCTGTAGATCACACAAGATGTATTTCTTCACAGCATGAAATGGTATCACATCGTACATGACATCGGATCGGGGGGATTTGTTGAATACATAATGCACAGCTGGCTGCAAGAATTCAGCTCTGTGTGTGTGTGTGTGTGTGTGTGTGTGTGTGTGTGTGTGTGTGTGTGTGTGTGTTGTATGTGTTTTAACTTTTTTTTTTTCCAAGTCAAGTGGGTTAAACACACAAGCTCTTTGCCATCATCACTTTGCTGTAAATATATGCAGTCACACACATTCACATCTGGCTGGTACATTACCAACACTCACACTAGGTGGAGGTACAGTGCATGGCCTACGGGGAGCACAGTGGCGGTTGTTTAGGGAAGGGGGCGCATTCACTAACTTTAACCGTGCAGTTTTTCCCCTGTACACCAGTGTGTTACATCATCAGGTTACTGTGCACAGATGCTGATGTGTCAATGCCCTTTTCCTTGCAAAACTGTCACCACATCACCCCTTGGTCTTTCCACATCGTAACAGAGCCCAAGAGAGGGATGCTGCAACAGAACATGACTAAATATTTCAGCAGAGCAGATGGCAAAGACTTTGTCAGTCCTCGTGGTAAAATGGCAGAATTTCCAGACACTGGATTCTAAACTCCCACCAGGTTAAATGCAACGTTTTGAGCAACAGGGTGTTGGTGATTTGCCTGCTTTAGTGTGGCAGGGGATTTAAGGAACCCCCCCTTGTAGGGATGATATGGTTTAGATTTTAATGGCACTACTGCTCTCACCAGTAGTTATTATTGATCCGGTGCTTTAAATGTATTCTTATCAGTTATTTTTGTTAATTTTTAAGAGAAAAAAACCCAAAAGAAATTAAGACCAGAATTAACATTGATATTTGTCTTACTCTGCGTGGCCTTTAGGCTACGGGCATACATAACATACCTGATGTGGACAGGGCAATGAGAGATAAACTATGTTTCAAAAGATTGCTCATGTTTTGCCCATACATGCAAAAGACTGGTCTCGTTGCCACGTCTACACGGTAAGAAGCTTTTTACCTATCCTGAGGTGCGGTGGTATAGATGCAAACACCAGGACCTCTTTCTGACACGACAGCTACCTGGATTGTGAGTGTGCACTAACCTGTTAACTCTAACTCCTTTACCTAGCAGAATAGGTGAGAATCCTAATTAAGTCCTTTACCAGTAACATCAGCCAATAAACTGAGCAACAATAACTTCTATTCATATAGAACTTTTAGATTTATTCACTCTTCTTTAATGACTCTTTTGTTATTATTTTTTCTTATTTCCAGTTTAAGGTCCCTTGTAATGAACTCATCAAGTTTCCCACTAAAGAAAGAAATGAGAGAAAAATAAACTAATCAAATGTTTTTTCAAAGATAACAGCAGATTTACAGCTTGAAATTCTTTCACATTTTTGAAACTATGGTCCCTGATTGCAGACAGACACAAACAGTCTTTGCATTGCTAACCGACTCAATTACCAAGTGTCTTTTACCAGCTACAGCTAGAGAGCGACCTGGGCTAATGTTAGCTCCAAAAGTCACTTAAAAATACTTCTAAATACGATATCCATTGAGGATATGAACAGCATTAATGAAACGGCATTAAACTTGTTTTGTAGTGAAGGTCCTGTGTTGTAAGAAAAAAATGTAGCACCAGATTTAACATAAGCCTGCTTAGGTTACACACTTGTGTAACAGGGCAATGTTCTTCAAGAATATCGCTATTTCCCCCTGGGGTCGATCACCTCGGTAAGAGAGAACAGACAGCACTAAGATACCAAGTAAATAAAAACACATTTTCACAAGTAAAACAGACCCAGTATCCTGCAACCCACTATAAATTTGGGAGGACAATGCCATGGAGCATCAGCTACGCTCACTCTGAAGCTGCTGACTGGAAACACTGACAGCCCTCTGAATGAGACGCTGACTTGTCTTCTAATTACGACAACCTGCCACAGCTGTGGAGTTCAGCTTGGAGCAGCTCGACAGCAGACCTCTGAGAGAGCAGGGAGAGAGATAACAGATGATGAGTGTAAGCAGATGACGCACTCATAAGAAAAATAAAACCTCATCCAGCTGCACTCCTTATACTTGGACAAGCGGGAGCCAGGTTGGGTTTCCGCTGTAGTGTTTGCATTTTAAAACGATACGACTGACTGTTGCTGTGACAGAAACAGCTTTCAGGATACAGACTAATATATTTGGAGAGTGTAACACTTAGCAGTGTTGGCAGACCAGTCAGTCAGTGTGTGAGATAAAGACGTAAAATGACATCACAATTTGTCAGAAAACATTATTGTTATATAGTCGTTTTAACACTCAGAAGTGAACTACACACACACAAGTAATTTGTATTTGAAATAATGTTGCATTTTTGCACCAGATCCTGATCAGGGTGGGAGGTACGCACATCCGCTTATATTTTACAGCACTTTGTCGATGCCCTCGTGATGGCTTCTTCATTTAACTGAAAAATAAAATATTCATTAAGCACACACATCGGCTCTTTCACTCATCGCAAAGCCCTGGATAACAAGTATGTGGAGAGAGAACAAGTATGTTAGGGAGCTAGAGTAGGGCTTTACCATCAAGTAGAAAGCCTTTCTCCTCAGTCTTTAAGGAGGAAAACAGGGGAAGACAAAAAAAAAATAGCTTGTTGTAATTTGCACCCAGTAATGGTTGATATGATGCTGAATTATTTAGAGATGTCCTTCTGCTCCCCTTTTTGAAGGTGCTAATGCAACAATCCTAGAACCAGGATGTTCAATTACACTGAACTCTATTATAAAGCATATATGCAAATAGGTGAAGAAGTAAAAATATCATTACCGCTATACATCCATAAAAAGTCCTTTTTGAAAATGATAGATGTCATAGGTGGCAAATTGATGCCTTACACGGGCACCTTTAAGTTTCAAACTGTGTCTGTTGAACTACAGGAATTCTGTCTGTCTGTCTCTGTCTCTCTATCTCTCTCTCGCTCTCTCTCTCTCTCTCACACACAGTGGACACCCCAAGGGATGGAGCTTTCTGTACTTGGAGGAGGCCCAACTCATTAGGGTGATTGTCTGAGAGGCGCCTTTGACCACAGATCATGAAGTGCATAATTGGCCCTGCATTTGCAGTGAAGAGGGAGAATGTGTGTGTGTGTGTGTGTGTGTGTGTCAGTCTTTATGCGTGGGTATTTTGCTTCAAAGGATGATTGTAAGTAAGATGTAATGTCATACAGACGACAGATCTTAGACCATAATTTTCAGGTCATTACAAAATTAAAAATGGGCTTGGTTGGCCATCTGTAATCTGCATTCCAGTTTCATACCAAAGCTGTCAACATTTGAACTTGAGGAATATATTATTCAGTGTTTTTTGACTAAGTTGAATACAAAATTCCATCTGAAGGAAGATGACATTTTAATGGCATATCATAAAATGCTGGGTTAGCTTCAGTGGACAAAATGACTGATGATTGTATCCATTATAGGACAAAAGCAAATTGTTAACACTTTTCTGTATGATACTAAAATTAATAATGCAGTTTCCTCATTGGCGGAGATGGATATATAATGCATTAGCGCTAGGCAGGGGGGGGTCAATGAATCATAAATAAGACTTTGAAGATAAGAATCAGCAAGAGGGATCTGTCTCTTTGCCATCATCTCTTTCCCTCTCTCTTTTTCTCTCACTGAAAAAAAAAAAAAGCAGCGCACAGATCCATTTCTATCTTCCATTTTTAAAAAGAAGGACTGGATAGTGATGAAATAAAATGAAGGGGGGGGGGCATGCAGAAAGGTGTCAAAAAGAGATGGGTAAGCACAGGAAAAATAGAGAGACAGAAAGAGAGATGGAGAGGAGGAGTTAATAAAGCTGCATGAACACTACCGTAATGCTGCTTTACACCCGAATGGGCATCTCTGCACCTTGATACATTTATGTTCTAATTATCCGCATCATTGAGGTTGATTGATTGGGCTAATGTGATACGCATGGCACCAATTTAGCAAGGAAACCAATCTGTGACAGCTTTTGTTGGCACTCATATTCTCCTTCACGATGTTAGAACCTCTGTTTATGTCTTCTGTTCAAAGTCAGTTTGACTCGAGCCAACTTGTGCTGTTTATGAGTGCTGATGACTGAACATCATCAATCACATACATATCTTGGAAGCACTTGTTCCTTTTTCAGGATGAACAATGATAAGATTTGTAACAGTAATTAATGGCAACAAGGCTGTTTATTAGACAAGAAAGGACTCGAGGTGCTCAGTCGTGTATGATCTCCCACTCGCTGCCTTCATTGTGGGGCCGACAAACAACAGGTGACGGGAATCAAATGGCAGATGTTTGTAATTAAATCAGAGCATGTCTGTTGGAAATATTTTTTCATCCAAACAAGGATCCTCTTTGAAAAATCCAGGATTGCACTTTTAAACATCGGGGCTAATGTATCAATTACCTTTCAAAGGCGATCATAAATGGTGCGTAATGACACAAATCATGACATGATTTACTCAAAGCAATTCTTCTATACTACGCTCAGTTGCCAGGTTATTAAGTGCACCTAGCTTAAGCTAACGCAGTCTAATGCAATGCAACTTTTTTTTGGAGGATGTAGTTTGTGGCGCTGTTGAACTGTGTTGTGTTATTCCGGCAAATGTTTCTATTATTTTGGCCACAAAAAAAGACTAGGCTAAATAACAGACACACCTGTCAGCATAAGCGAAACACCGGAGAACTATGTAACATACGATAACTAACTACGTTACTGTGCCTAGAAAATATGTGGTTGTTAGGTGACGTAGTAATTTAGACAGTTCACATCGTTATACAAGTTGATGTCCCGGTAGATGAATAGATCACAAACAGAACTTTCACCCGGGAGACTGGGAGTCAAGTCCTGCGTTGATGCAAAGTGGTGAATCAGGTCACAATCACGACAAAAGCTTGATTTTCGAAATATGTCCAAGTGAGACATAACTCTTATTTTTACTTATTCAGGCAAACTATAAAGCACATGCATTATGTACACTGTACACTATGCATTTTATTGGTCGCTCACTGCTGAAACAAACACAGAACACAATGAAAAACTAATATTTTATGGTACAATATAAATTGAGCTCTATATTGTAGGACATGGTGTTCATTAAATGAAAATGTTCCCGCCATACGTCCCCTTGCCCGTCACTACATCATGCACCCCCTCCAACTATAACTGCCTGTTTGTATGATGTCATACGGTTCGACAGCACCTCAAACTACGTTTGAATCTGCAGCTCTTTCAGTCAGTTTTAACAAAACTTAATAGAACCTACATGAAGGGTTTACTGCAGAGCTGTTATATTAGATTACATTATTCTTAGCCAGGTGTACCACTCTGGCAACTGAGAGTATCTGAATCTGTTATTACACACATGGTGATTGCTCCAGGTAAACAAAGCCCCAAGAGAGAGGTTTGAGACCATACATTGGTCTGACCTGAGCTTAGCTCATATTTATTCTAAACCCAAGGCAAACTAATGGGTGTATTTAATGACACCTATTTAAATGGATGTAGCGTCTGGCTATGGGGTGCAGGAGAATATACATTTTGCATTTCCACCGCATCCGCATCTCGCCCTCTACAAACTCTCTCTGGAAACTCATCACATTGCAGCACATTACAGGAAGGTTGCATCCAGAATAATGCAAGCCTTAACAGGAAATCATTAGCATTAGACGTACCATATATACCTGGGTTCATGCCAAAGTGACCTTGGCCAGAAGAAATTATATCAAGATATGTTTAAATGCATGGAAACAAACACATAACCGTGCATGTACACACACAAAAACACATATACTTACTCATGCACACCCATGCATACACACATGCGTGCAAATACCAAACACACCGAGGTGGCAGCTCTATTTGACCGAGCACCAGTCACCTGTGGAGAATGAACCACTTTGCAGGCGATCAACGCCACCATAAAACACAATGAGCATGTGCACTGGAACACCCAACCTCTACTGTGAAGGCATCAGAGACAAAGCATTGAAGACAATGGTGTGAAGGGCAAATGGGTCACAGACTTCCACAAGTGACCAATAAAATGTGCTACAGCAATGGAAGCCTATGTAGTCTCTCCACTGGACACAGTAGCATTGGAGACAAGATTGACGGCGAACATGAAAATATATTTGCTAGTGAGTTTGTAGGCAGTAAAAATGCTCTGTGAAAATAAAGCAAAATGCTTGTACAGCAGTTCTTTAGTCGCTAGGACAGAGAGACGTTGAATGAAGTGGACATGTGGTCATGCATGGAGGAGGGCCAATCTTGAGAGACCTCGTGCCTGGAGAGTAAATCACTTAACCGACGCAGATACTCATACTCTAACATGTTCATGGAGAAGGGTGAAGAGACGGAATGAGAGTCTAAGAGGGCTGGGTGGAGGAAAAGCTTATGAAAAGTCTGTACACTAAGGGGAGTTTGGAGAGAGAGAGAGAGAGAAAAAAAATACAAGCTGAAAAGCAAAAACATTCAAACTCCTTTTCATCCATGTATTCTCTAAAATATAAAACTTGTGCAGACACTGGCGCACATGCACACACACACATGTCCTCAAATGTTAATGTTCTGAGACTCAAAGGTGTTGAAGTGATTGCTGTGGGACGGCGTTAAGACTACTGGTTTCCAACCTCACCTATTCAAACATCAATGAATCTATCTTTCAAAAGGATTAGGGTGATGGAGAAGAGGAGCGAGCAGAATAGGCTACACGTGAACTGTAGAACATCGTCCTTGGGCTGAGTGCGCCGAGAATGGGCTGTACAGGTTAACCAATACGATATTTCAAATCAAAACAACAGCTCACCAAAAAGCGTCACAATAGGATTTGTATTATCGTTCTCATACAAAGACCATTTTGCTTTTAACGTTACACTTTAAAGATCCTGTGATGTGTTTTTTTTTTTTTTTTTTACCAGTGGATGGCATTCAGCTTCTTGGAGTCATGAGGCTAAGCTCATATGCAAAAAGAAAATCTTTGTGAGCAACAGTGTGATGTTGTTGCTGTTTTCCCAACATGAGCGTGTGTCCAGAAATCCTCACATGAATAGAGTCCCCTGATACATCAGTATGAACCCACTCTGCTCCAACCTCATGCAGTCCATGGCTAAGATACAATCAGATGTGCCAGATCGATGCAGCACCCCAGTCCATCACTGTGTAATTGTGGATGGAGTACTCAGAGCAATCTGACATTAGCAACACAAAAGCACATGTTGTGGTAAACACATTAGACCCAAGTCAGATGATGCTTGCATCTTCTGGTCCTCGCCACTTTACTTACCAGTTGTGCGGCTGCTGTGCGAGTTCCCAAGCTGTGCTGATTGTAAAATGGAGTGCATTAAGAGATTTTTACGAGGGCTTTGGGTGAAATAAGAAAGCACACCCACACAATGCATAATAACATGGACACAAGCAACTGCACAGGTAAGTGGATAGTCCCATGTTTTTATAAACCAATGCTGGAAAAAATACTGTTTCACAACAAACCAAAAAAAGTTTTTTAAGAATAGAGACCTGGTCTGGTTTCACAAATAAGGCTCGAGCTTCGTCCTAGACTAAAATGCACATTTGAGCCGTCTTTACTCACAATGAATTGCTCGGACCTTTCTTAAAGTAGCCATAGATTTAGCCTGTTCTGACTTGAACTTTGCCGATTGCAGAGGCGAGGATTGGAGCTACTCTAGGACTAAATCAAAGCTTAAATGAATCCTTCAAGGGGGCAGCTTTAACTTCTACTTAATACTGTTTGTGGGCACTGTTTGGAATATCTAAATGAAGACGAACATACACTACAGAGGCCAGCAGGATGAGTACTTGTAGATAAGAGTAATCCATTTAATTACTTTGATGCAATTACTTTTTTTGGACAGTTTTTGTATGAACAAAGAAAATGTGTTGGAGATTATATTTTTGCTCGAGCTGAGGCTTTCCCCTCTCTCTCTCTAAAAGAGGAAAGTGTTTACCGACCTCTCCCCAAGTTCTGATCACTTTGATGTTTTTGGCATCTGGTATATTTCATTGTGAAACTAGTAGTTTGTGCGGAGCCAGTGAAGCAGCTGTGTGTAGAATGGTTCACAAAGTCTGCAGAATCATTTGTGAACTGATGAGTCTTTACTTCAAGTTTCCTTTCTCCTCTGGCCAAGCCAACTATTAAGTGCAATTCTGTGAATATGGGCAATTCCCAGGAATGATTGGCTTTATATTAGGACATCATGTTCCCAATGAGTGTCCATCAACTCCTGATGCTGAGCAGTCCAGGAACTGTAACAGTCTGTTGGAAAGGTGCAACTCTTTCAGTTTCATCTGGGAACTATGAATGTCTGTACAAAACTTTGTGCCGATATACCAGTAGATCTTTGAACGTTTTGCTTAATATGTGAAAACTTTGACCGCCTCCTTGGACCAATCTGCAGTTTACTGGCCTCCCACCATCCACTTGCTGAAAACCTCTTAGAGGTCACCTAGAATCATGCAGCAAAGCCTGCCTTCCCCTTCCCCAAGTTCTCCCATGTTTCTGCCTTTCTATCTACACTCCAGTGGCTCCCTCTGGCTGCTCCTAATCCATTCAGAACACTGATGTCAGCCTGTGAAACTATCAGGGGCACAGTAGCTCGATAACACCAGAACATGGTTAAAACCTGTGCTCCACCCTGGTCCCTGTGCTTATCCAGATCAGCTACTATCCATTGCTATCCTTGGTCATCGTGCCTTCTCAATGGTGGAATGATTTTCTGACCCCAAAAAACAGTATTTCCAGAATATTCCCGAAGTGCATCTTCTTCACCCGGCCGTAACCTTGACCTGAACTATAAGTTTATATGGTTCAGTACTCAACCAACCACGACATCCTCAGACACACTAACAGTAGCCAAGCCTTTATTATGCATTATTGAACTTATAACAGCAAAGTGTTTTCTTTCACGTTTCTCAGGTCATGATTTTGCGCTCTGTGCCATTTGTAAATGTCTGTTTTCTTCGCTGATACTTGACAGAAATTTATGTATTGCACTTAAAGTGCAATGACATTTTTCAGAAACATGAGGCAATAACAGTTCCAATGAGGACAAATAGGCAACCAGCAAAAAGGAGAGCAGTCCGAAGAATCAGCAGTGATCCAAGAGCAGTGATCAATCTAAATGGCTACAAGGAGTTATTTGAGGATACTCGTTAAACATGCTATTACTACAGAATAGTAATTATTTCTGATTAAATCAACCCAAAATATACTTCATAATCTTTATAAAGAGGGCATTTACGACAGAGTTGCCAATCGCAGAATGCATGCAAGCGTGATTAACACATCTGGACAGATGTGATCTCAGTAGGTTCAATGTTTGCTCAGTGAGACTGGATGACAAGTAAGAAATGAGCTGCCAATTTTACAAACCAGGTTCAGCTTAGGTAAAAAGACGATGTTTCTGCAAAGTATTTCCATACTAAGACATGATAATATTGCCATAGACTGAAAATGTGTGAATAACCTACATGATCCTTCAAGTAACATAATATTTTCCTTCATACAGAAAACACTCAAGCATCTCTTTAAGCACAATTTAAACTGTATGACACCAATATACAAAAATAATCAGCAGAAATCTGCAGAAAAACTGAATTGCACATCTAATAAAGCAGTTGATTTTGTTGAAGACCTGTAGTCATTATTTTGTGTGCACGCATGTATATATCACCAGTTGTCTTGTTTATGCATTGCGACCGATTATGGGAAACTGTCACTCAAAGATTTTATGGCAAACAGGAAGACAGAGAACAGTGAAGTGCAAAAGAGTGTAGAACCCAAAATAGTCCAGCAGAAAAACAAACTGTATTTATCTCTCTCTTTAGACCATATAATATAAATCTCATTATCCAGTACTCTTTACATTAAGCAGAATACAATCACCCCTAATGTAAAAGGTCTCTTTCATTACTGCAAAAGATCTCTGTAGAAAACACCAAAGGCGAAAGTTCAGGTGTTACCATAACTAAAGAGCTAAAACGATGAAATGATTTTTTTGTGTAGATAAACTGCATAAACTGAGTGTTTAATTTGTAGAAATTCATAAAACAAAACTATGGCAGAGAACAAAATGAGAAAGTAAACAATTCAACTTCCTTTTCATTGGTTTAAAGTTATTACATAAATCGCTTGATTTTAGACAGTTTGCCTTTTTATTTGCACTTGTGAACCTCCTTTGGCTAATACTAATACTAATACTAGAAATAATGATGGTTGAATGTCACCCTAATGGGCAGCGTCCGTGAATAAATCTCAACCACAGATTTACAGCCATCATACTTGGGTAAAGATCATTTTTGACTCTCTACTTTATAAACGCACATTTCGTTATTAAATGACACGAACAGTGCAGTTGATAGTGATCAGACGCTGATTTTACAGTCACAAGAATATATAAATAAGCACAGAGGACGCACACCTGTGTGTTAACCCATTCATACAGTTATATCACTTATTCCAACTTGCTCCCTATTCAGTTGATGACGTCTCTATAACTGAGCAACTGAGCAAGTGTGAAAGGCTTTGTCAATGCATATAGAGAGCACTACTCACCGACAAAGAAAGCATTTCTCTTCAGGGAATTGCTGTTGGCTCCCCCATCACCTTGGGCTGCTTCCTATTTTCATGTCCATCACTCGTATTCAGCAGAGACTGGGTGCTTTCTACATCGGTAGCCTGTTCAGAGTCCAACACCTCTGTCCTTTCCTCGTGGCTTCCTACAAACAGACAACACTGGATTAATTGTTAATGTGCGCAGGCCAATCACAAACCTGCCTGAAAACACCTTCTCCCTCTACACTTAAATTCTTATGTGAGACGTTTTCCTCAAGTTTTCTTCAGATCAAACCCTCTGTCTGACTTCATGGGGGTCATGGGTGAACATCTGAAATTATGTAATGCATTATTTACAAAAGCATCATAACCAATAAACACCACCAGCTTATCAGTGAACTCTACGCAGCCTCCTCTGTCGTTGGGACGAAGGGGACACAACCAACCACTGATGCCAGATGTCGATTGAATCTCCATAATAGCACGCAAGAAAAGGCTACAGGCAAGCATGACAGCTCATTTTGTTCAGAGGGACAAGGGTTATTGATACAAGTTGATGCAGCGAGATAGATCAATTTCTTCATTTGCAAGCCTGACTTAAAACAGTGAGCAGGATGTCGGCTTATAGGGTTAATTTAGATGAGGACAAACTCCAGTGGTTTATTGTCTTGTGTGGGAAAGCACATTAACTTCTGCTTCTAACAGACAAAGTTCAGAGGAGGGAGGTGGCCATAAAGGCAGACCAAGGACAGAATGTAAAATCCTCCTGCATATAGCAGACTGGGAAGGTCTTCTTAATTACATTTATTTTAAAGAACATTTGAAACTGTTAATTTTAAAGTTTGGCTTAAGTTGTAATATAGAATTAATGTGTCTTACGTACCAATAAATGCTGTTTGAGTAATTACACATAAATACAACTTATATGCTGTGTTTGATTCGACCGTTTTTAGCTTTTTGTGTTGTGGCTGCAAAGCATCTGTCAATAATTATTGACTGATTACAAGGCAGAGTGGCACACATTCACATGTGAACGGGTGAACCATCGACAAGAAGAGATACTGTGCTCATCTAAATGGAAAAAAGCATGACATGAAATGAATAGATTCTTTTTTGAAAATCTTCCCAGATGTATATGCTTTTCCAACACGATTCCTTCATCATTATCTCTCCAATCAAAAACTACCAACAGAAAGTAATTTTTTAGCAAATTTAACAAATTACTCATTCCCTCGTCTTCCTCCTGATTGGACGGTGAAGCAGCTACTGTCTGCCCACAGATGATAAGATATTGATCGACGTCACATCTGTGTCGCTCGGCCTATTGGGCCTGTGGTGAAGGTTCAAATAGATAACGGGAAGGGATTATCATGACAGGCAACAACATTTGATTAACAATTAATCTTTGGCTGTGTTGCTACTTTTATGAAAAACTTTATGAGAGGCAAGAAACAAGAAAGGTGTTTAACAGCAACAGAGGGAGATTTTGTGTGTTGGAACATATAGGCCAGCAGTGGTGTTTAACTTCCATGACAGCAACAGGGAGAGCACAGCGAGCGTTTCCTCTCCTTGCAAGTGCCCTCCCTCCATTCAGCTTGTTAAAGTCGGCCCCATGTAAGCACCCCGCCAGCCTGTTAAGGGAGGGATAATGAAGTAATCCATAGTCATTACTCAACCATCACCCTTGGTGTGCACAGGCCGCCGTGGACCACTTAGTTGGAGGTGTGTCAGTGTGTGTGTGTGTGGAGGAAGGCAGCCAGCAAAGGCATTAGTGGCGCGGAGGGTTAGAGGAGGTCGGCATGGGACACGGGGACGGCGTCCACAGGGTGTGCTGAGGAAAGGGTGAGGGACAGGGAGCGTGGCAGGGTGTGAGTGGGGATTTTGAGGTATACTTTAATTACAGCTGAAGGATAATTTGAGCAGTTATTGATCCCCCTCCTATTGCTGGATAGGAGGATTTCTCTCTGCTATTATGACCTGCTGGCCCAAGGTGGGTATGCTTGCTTGGGTAAGGAAGGCGGGAGAAGAAGGGAGGAAAGTTCAGGAGGACAATGAGAAGATGTGGCGGCAGGCAGGCGAGGAGGCTTTATGTCGCCATAAAGTTCAATATTATCGCCCTAACCACCCGGCCAGGGACTAAACCTGTAAATAAGCAAGGCGGCACATGCTACATTCCTAAGGATGCTGATTTAAGACTATTTGTTTTGCCTGCCTATTTATTTTGCATGATGGTGCAATTTACAAGAGGCAAGCAGGACAAGGCATGCAGGCCTGATACAACATCAAACACAACAGCATGACTCACGGCCAGACCCAAAGCCAATTCCCAGGTATTAGAGTGCTTTAAGTTTTATGATCCCCTATCACCAAACCTAATATAATTACCCTGCAAGGGCACTCTGTCTTTCAGCTACAGGGGGTGAAATGGGATTTTTGAAGAAAGGGGGTGGATGGAGTGGTGGCAGTGGTGGGTGGATGAGTGGCTACTTGGGAGTGAGAGAGAGCATATGAAGAGAGTTCTTCTTTTTTTTTATATATATATATACACACCCCAGCCACTCACCATGCACACACACTCTGAGCCTCTACGATGGTGTTAAGTGGTAGTTCACCATCGTATGGGCAGTGACCTTAGCCGTGTTGTTATTAATTGCCTTATTATTTTAATTAAGGAGTAACACCCCAAGTGTAGTTGAATCGACAGAGCTGCCCATGAGTGTGTAATTAATAGAGTCCATTCTGAAGGTCAATCCTTAGTGTCTCCATAGAGGTGAAGACTGTGTGTGTGTGTGTGTGTGTGTGTGTGTGTGTGTGTGTGTGTGTGTGTGTCTCCTCCTCTCCTCTATTTTATCATCCTGCATGTTGTTGTATGAGACTAGTATGATTAGCTCCTGTCACACCGACCCATAAGTCATTCCCTCCCTGGCACCTCAATCTCTGCTCGCGCTGCCGAAACGCGAAATGTGTCACTGTGGTCACAAGTGATATACACAGCCATTATGAATAAAATAATCATCGTTAGGCCGTCCAATACTGCATTATCTCGGTCCCTGTCTCTCATGCTTACGCTGCGTGACTCCGGCTCCATAGTCACAAGGTCAAGCTGTGAGTTCAAAGTTCACGTTTTGTTCAGTGTTCATCCTCGACAAGTCAAGCAGCAGTTTCAGCAATTACTCCATTTCACACGTTTTTTCCTCTGGCAGAACACTGTCCCTCATCTCTCCATCATCTTGTGCTCTTCGTGGGTTCTGAGCTCGTTTCAGCCACGTTTGTCTACCTTGCAGCTTGAGGCTGACATGTGAGGGACGCATGAAAAATTCATGCAGAGGCAGAGCCCCAGAGACAGAGAGGAGCGAGAGAGACAGGAGAGCAAGAGAGGAATGTCTGGGAGAGAGATAGAGAGAGGAGGTTAACGTGGCAGCTAAAGAAGAGTTTAGAAACTAGGAAAATCAGAGAGAAAGTGTGGATCACACATGACAGATGGCGAGTCAGAATGCACAGCAGAAGTGAATGCTATGGTAGCAGTGTAAACAGGTAATGGCTGGTTGGAATTCTTCTTTTAAAAGGTTAATTACATCTAATCTGTGCATGAGAAGCTGTGTCAGAGAGAGAGACATTAATAAGGCATGACAAGGCAGAGGAACAGGTAGGACAGCAGTCTGGGGGATTAGACAGTGCTATCCACTCTGGCTGTACCAGCCAGCTAACAGGACTAGATAAAAAGGCTAATCGTTCATCAGAGGAGAGTGGAGGAGAGACGGAGAAAGAGAAGCTGATGAGAGAAGTGGGATGAATAGACCTTAAAAATAAGGTCTCTATTGGTTATACAAAGGCTTCTTTTGCTTAGTTTCATAAAAATACCATTTCTAATTTAGAGTATATCTACATTATGATCTCAAAGAGAATTTTCTGTAACAAAGGCATTTTTGTCTTTGAAACGTCTAACTCAATTCCCTGCACCTACTCTGAAAAGACAGCCATCTGATAATGTTGTATCCCTTTGGGGTGAAATATTGCTAGGAAGTGAAATCCAAGAAAAGAATGCTGAAAATAATCTCTTAGAAAATCAAAGCAGCATAAAGGGAACAAAAGGAGTCTGTGCTCCTACCCTGCATCAACACAGGACTGAACACATGTGCATTTTGCGTGGAGGAGAAGCGCTCTTTTGGTGCAAATGCCACAATTGTATGTACGAATACATTCAAACAAAACCAGCAGGCGCAGCAAGACCTGGTTCTGTCAGTGTCACTGAGTCAAGTCTTATATCAAAGAAAACGAGATCTGAGTCATCTGTTTCATGGTGAGGCTTTGTTTTAACTTCAGACAGAGAGTGGAAGTGATGGGTGTGAGACAACAGCAGCGAGACTGCTCTCTGCAGAGACACTAATCCTCGTGATGGCATTATCATCCTCACATCAGCCCACTATACAGTAGGCAGGCACGAGTGTAGGACGCGTTGCTTACTGTGACAGCTGGGGTCTTTATGCTTGGGAGGGAGGAACAGCTCATTACTGGAGATGTTTTCAGTGTTTTGATGGGTAAATAGAAAAACTGCTATCAAAAGCCAGCAATGACAGCCTCCCACTTAATCTGGATATGCATGAATGAGAAAAAGGATAATATCATCAGCATACTGTCACATTTTCTTTATAAAAAGAAGTGGAAATATTAGCAGCCCCCTTTTCAATCAGTGATTTGTATATCAATGGGCAGCTGTCAATGGGGGCACTTTGAAGTGGCAGACGGGAGATAAAGATTATAATTAGCCCCTTGCTGTGAGTAGGTGAATGGAGCTGTAGGTAAGGAGAGGCTGATGATGTCTTGTGCCTCTCCCCCCTACTCGTTCACCACGCACTTCACAGATTGAGATGAGAAATCAGTGGGTGGAAAAGTCAATTGACTCCAACAAAACTTGTGGCGAACGGTTGAAATCTGACTGCGGCGCGGTGATTGCGTTTTATCGTCCAAGTGCTTCAGTCTTAATGCGTCGCTGTGTCATCAGCTGGCAACTCACCCTTGCACCCCTCGCAGATGCTCCCAGAAAATTCATTGCTCATCAATCCATCAGATGGATTTTTATTTGCCTTTTTATTTGGCGAGGTACGCAGGAGAGGGGAAGGAATTGTTTTTTTTTCCTCCTCTACGGCTGTGAGAGAGAAGGACTGCATCCCATGCAAATCAAACATTAGGATAAGAGGACAATATTAATATTAGAGTATTAGTCAATGTGCTTCACTTAAGCCACACCAGAATATATAGATAAATTGAGTTAATTCATGTTGCCAAAAAAATTATAAAGAAATTTGAGCTTGCTTTGAACTCCTGTTTTTTGTTTCATTTTGTTTCCATTTGTCACCTGCTGCAAAATGTATCAACTAAAAACAGTTTTAAATAATCTATTTTTTCCAGACATGGATAACATTCATTATATGAAAAACAAGAGTTAAAAGTATATTTATTTCTATCATCAAGGGTGAAACCCCTAACAGGACAAAACCCTGGGCTGGACATTCAGAACTTAGTAAATGACTCACTGCACTCGTCATCTCTGACTGTGCTGCCATCACTGCAGAGATGAGGAAAAGTGTATGAGGAGCAAAGTCACGGCTGACCTTTCATGAGGTGCATCCCTCAGAGGCTTGATTAGGGTCATCCTGATTGACTGAATAGATAGATGTAAATTTCGGTTTGCAGACACGAGTGCCTGACGGCCAGACATCCCCATTAAGTACTTTAGCCTGTGTGGAATAGAGCATCGCCAGATTACACTTTGTTGATATATTCTCTCCCTGTTTTCTGTGTTAAAGGTTAATTTACTACTGGCAGACAAAAGAGGAGAACTTAAGCAGGTCTGGTTTTAAATGAATTAGTCTAAACACTGACAGTATCTTGATCCTGGCATCTTGGTATGTGTGCATGTCCATTCCTACAAATTCTTGTGGTTGCTTTCAATGCACATGTGTGTCTGCTTTTGATCTGGCAACTAAGTTTAGGTCAGATCAGGCCTTACACCATGCACTTTGTTCTTGGCTGAATGACAGAGACCCCATTTACTGGATGCAAATTAGGAGCATTGTCAGCGCTCCTAATTCAACACAGCTCCTCTTTTCTTTAAAATGTGTGGCTTTTCACAAAAGTGTTAATAGATGGGTAGTCCTCCATAGAGGAAGTGATCCAATTGCGGATAAGAATGAGTTATGCTGCCAAGAGCAAGCTCCACTCAGTGGGTGCACATGAACTTTAACTCATACACTGTAGTGTCGACTCATGAAGTTGTAACTCATTTTGAAAAAGCTAGTTGCCAGCAAATGTGAATGGCCTCATACTAATTCATACAATCAATTTGCTTTCTGGGAAAGAGGAGATGTACAAAAAAAGGGAAGAAAAAAAAATAATCAGAAAATCAAACAAAACAGACAGGCCCCAGTGTCTTTCTGTTGAGTAATCAAATAACTGACTAAAAGTAGGAATAATGTACAGTATAATGTGTCCTTTTTACAAATGTAACAGATCCAGAGAATGCACAAGTGGGAGGTAAAACCTAACTCAGAAAATAGGTAACCACAGCAGAATTCCACAGATCTCCAGTGATTTGTTGCAAAAATAAATCTTCAAGACAGCACATCAGTAAGAAACAACACATATCCATTTGCAAGGCAAATTTCTCCTCTGGAGAAGTGGCCTAATGTACAGTACAGAAACTTGATGATTTTGTGTTCAAAGTGAAAAATGACACACCTAAAGGCTGCTGCAGGCCCCAAACAAAGTATTGCCTGAAATGTTGGATGGCGACAAATTTGTGCAAGTGTGAGGTTCTGTTGGTGCCAAAAATTGGTTGACGTTTACGGTTTATGGATTTTTTTTTTTTAGCATGCATTAATGCATTGGCTTAAACAATTTCCTTACTGTTGTTCATTGCTCTGGCTTTGTACATCCCAGCTCTAGTTTTTCCTTTTTTTCACTTTTCATTTATATCATTTTAACCTCATCATGTTGTCGTTTCTGTTGTTACATGTTGCATGTCACAAGTTGTATTCAGTTCAACAACATTAGAGTGAAATCAGTCTCTATTTGGTTCTGTTTCCAGTAAGGTTATGCATTTCTTCTGCATGTCTGAAATAATGGATGTGATCAAGGCTTACAGTATTTCTTGAGCAAGCCTTATGTGGCCAGTAGAAATTGGGCATTCGGCTGTAAACTATCATACATTCTGACTGGTGTAAACTCAGGTAATTGGGGAAATTGCCTTACTAGAAACCATGTAAATGCTTTAATTTCAGTATTTCCTATATCTGGTTATCCAGAGGATCCATGTTATGGTGCCTGTGAAAATTTACTGAGTTTTGGCTGACTTACTCCAACCAATTTTCTCCCCGTCACGTTCATGAGACTCTTCTTAATCAAACCTTAAATGTTATGACTGGACTCATGGAAGAGGAACAGGCTTAATGACAACTGGCAGAGTCCGCTATTATGGCCACAATCCCTTGGGAGCAAGCACTTGGCAGGTAACAGAATGAACAGGACAATTCTTTTTGTCTCCCCAGGTCTGTCACAACCACGTTTACAGAGGCCCACTTTCCGTTTCCTTGTTGATTGTGACAGATGTGATGCATTGTGTACGGATTACATGAGAGATGTATGATGTGCTGCTGCATCTGAGGAGATTCTGTTATGATGGATGAACATTTACCTTCCACTTCTGTGAAACATAATTCAGCAGTTTTAATAAAGCAGTTGATGTTGAGTTTACTTGATATTTGTGAAGGATTTGGCTACGTCTAAAAGTCAGCAATCACGAAAAGGAAATTGAAGACAAGTTTTCTATTTTCCTTTTTACTGTACCCCTAATTCTTTATTCAGGCTGCCACAATAAAGTCTATTTTTGTATGCAACCTTTGCATGATACACACATAAGAATCATAAATTATTCGGAATTCAGCATTTATGGCCTGCATTGTGCTCTGTATTGTCTGTATAATCAACTAAACATTATACATTGTAAACTCTGCTCATGGTTTTCCAAATGAGTACATTTGTTGGCCACGAATGAACAAACTTAAAAAATGATCCTGATTGACTGTTTAATACTCTGCCAATGATTAGATTGTTTATCACGCCGCGTGACTCCATTCTAATGCGGGCTTATTTGGCAAACAGCAACATTTTCATAACCGCCTGTTGTTCCCCCGTGTTGCTCAGACAGATGCGCATTTGTAGAAATCAATTTTTATTTGGATATAATGCAGCATGTCAAAAATATCTAATGAACTGAGATGTGTAAATGATAAGCTAACTTTGCAGGATTTATTTTTTATTATTTTGCACTGACAGTATCTAAGTGCATACACTGAAGCTCTCACATGAATCAGTCTTGTTGCATATTCATGTGTATTTCAATGCGTGTTATGGATGTCACAGATCGATTCACAAGGGTTAACAATTGATAGTGCGCCTGGGTGGTTTCTTTAGTATGTACACATGAGAGCGAGTCTCACGAAGCATCAGCCAGCAGGTTCCTCAGTGTTATTTCCCACTTGAGGGAGAGAGATAGGGTGACACGACAAAAACCCTGCCTTGCTCCCCAAGGGCGGCACATGTCAACCATCTTCTGGGGCCTTGTCAGCAGCCAAAAGGTTTTAATGGAACTGTGTTTTGGGATTTGCACATGTCGTCAGTGTTGTTCGAGAGACGGAGAGTGTCAGGGGGGAAAGAGAGAGGAAAGACCTCTTTGAGTGTCAAGCTGCTGAAAGGAGACATGGTGTCCGCAGAGAGAAAAGCTGCTTCAGTCCTCTTATCCTTCCACGCCGACACGCACAGATGCAAACTCACATCGTCGGCTTCTCTCCCAGAGATGTTCCCCGTGAGCATCGGAAGCTAGAGATAGGCCTGGGTGTTAGGTGATTGAACTGCCAGGTGCCTATTCTGCACTACACATCTTCATTTAGCCAGATTGAACACCTGCTGCGATTGGGAGGCGATTCGCTTTTTTCGTGCTTGGCCCTGTGTTTCTACTGCCTGTGTGCCACAGTTTTTCATTTCAGATGCGGTCGTCAGATCAGTTATTCATCAAAACATTTCATTGAAAGCACATTTGTAACTGGTAGTTTGCCGTCATTTACATTAAAGTAGCATCAATTCAAATGACAAGATTAAAAAGTCAAGTTTCAAATGAAAATGCAGCAAGTTTTCCATCTGTTTATATTGTCTTAATGGCGTTTTCTAATGTCTGTCCCTCCTGCCCTGCTGACATTTGTGTCATTAAATCTGAATGATAACATGTCTACAAACTCCCTACTGAAAAACAGCTGTTCGTCACATTAGGTTATTGAGTTATGAAATCTAATTTAACTTTAACTTACTTTTATGGTTCAAGCAAAACACACACACACACACACACACATACACACGTACATTCACTGAACAACAACTAACATTAATTTATTTATCAAGAAAGTTAAATAGCATATTGCTCTTGCAGGCTTTTATTGTGAAGTCTACAGTGCAATAATTTATTATTTCACTACTAATGCAATCAAGTTCGAGCTTTTTAGCATTTATTAAACCTATAAACATTAATTAACAGACTGACTTCCGCACTTGCATGAATGTGTCATTCATGTTATGAAGGTATTATGAATTAAAAAAATAAGAGAAATACTTGATGATCAGTTGATGAAAGTTACTATCAAGATGTCACTATGGTTCATATTGAAAAGAGAGATAGATTTACTTGTTGTGACTTTCTCCTATCTTCTTCCCACATGCTGTTCTGTCCATGAATCCCAGCCACTAGTGATGTTCAATACCACTGATTTCCTTTCCGATACTGAGTAAAATTCAGGCTGGTATCGGCGATACCGATACCTATATTTTATGCGACTACACCTAATATGTCTTTTAAATCTAAAAAAAGAAGTGTATTTCAAATCATAGCTTCCTTAAGAATATAAGGCAGAGTAATTTGTTTGTTTATTTATTTATTTTAAACTCTGAAGTATATTGAGGTAGCGGCCTCATTTACAATATAGCCGAGTAATACAACAATAGAAAAACCAAACGGAGGACACAATCATACAAAATATGTGAAAATGGTGTTTCTCTGAAAAAAAGAAAATGAGTACAATTATAAAAACATTCAAATAAATTCTTCTTTAATTATTAAGAACCACTATAAAGATGCAAACTTGCGTCTTAATTCATGTTACATGAACATGTTAACATGAAAATACTGAACATGTAAATAACACAGCATCCAACATTGACACCGTTGTTCCCTCATTCACAGGTTTTTGTTAAGGAACAATACAGACTGTGACTGACAGAGCACGGAGCAGCGTGCCGCTGCGCTTACGCACGACACACTTACCCAGGCGGAAGAAAAAGTAGTTCCCACCAACCGCGTGTCATTTAGACAAGATCTCTAGTTTAGTTACTTTTCACCATGTTCCTGTTAAGGATATACATTACCTCAAATGACTGAAGTATCAAAAGTATCAATATTTTGATTTGAGAATCGATTTTAGAGCATAAAGATCCGGTATCGGAGGTATCGATATTTCAGGATCGATCCGCACATCACTACCAGCCGCTGCACAGGAGCCTGCATTTGTCACCAGCTCATGAAACTTTGATAACCAAGCTGGGCCCCACATTTTTCTGTGACCCCCCACTGCTGTTACCTCAAAGCACGAGAGTATGTTGACCCCAGTTGGCGCTAATTGTAAAGCAATTACACATCAGGAGTGTCCCGTGTTGGCCATCAGACATCTGCCCAGAATGACTCGCGCAGCAGAGAATGCCTGTGGGTTACATTGTAAACACAAAGCAAGATAACGGCAATTAACTCAGCATGATCACCAATTATTCTTAAAATCTCATGGGACATGCCTAAATCGTCATCTTATGGTGGTATTTGAGTGTGATGTGGTTATATAGTACTAATTACCCGCATTGATTTGTGAACGACTAATTGTTTCAACACTATCTGTATCTTTTTAATACATGTGACAATGGCTCAAAACAACAGAGGTATTTGTGGGCTGATATTTACATTTTTGGGCTGACTGGACTTTGCTGACAATTGGTGCTGATGTTTAGTAACTTTAAGTCAGATCGTCGTCCAAGATAATTTCCAAGAAATCAGATTATCCAACAGAATTGTATTTTTCATAACAGGAGTGAGGTGGTTTCATGGACGTCCATCCATTGTTCAACCAGTCTGTCTGCCATACTATAGTCCAAACTATGACATCTACAACAACCACTGGTCAGATTGTGATGAGGTGTGTGTTTTTTTTCCCTCACACTCTTCAAATGAACAAAGAACCAATGCTTCCCTCACAAATAAATGTTTGTGTATCCCTAGTGGGTGATTCTTCTTGCAGAGTGAATAACGGCTGTCCTCTTTTATAAGCAAATGCAGAAGTAAGTGGACTGAAAAGCTGGGACAGCGATAGCCTGCTATTCATTCTGAATGGGCCCTGGCAGTGCAGCCCGGCGGGACGCACTTGGCATAAAGGGAAAGTTCAGGGAAGTTAAAAAAATCAGTCTGTCACACTTAGACAATAAAACAATTACAACAATCCATTCCTCAAGGTAAAAAACAAAACAAAAGGTGGTCTTTGTGTGTAGTGTAGTGTGTAGTACAATCAGAGCATCCACAGAGCTACAGATTCATAACTACCACTCCATCTCCCATCGCCAACACCACAATAATTCCTTCATGAATGCCCTAATTGAAACAAATAAGAGCACTTTATCTTCTGCCACCTCTATAGTTGTTTGCCTCATTGTTTTTGTAACAGTCACATGGGTCATTTTGGAACACAGTACATTGTCCTGATGATAGAAGGACTCACGGGGGTTATTATGTCATTTTGGATGATATCTAGACCTTTTCCCCAGCACCGCTCTCAGGTGTAGGATTCCCTTTCAGTGAGACTTGTGAGGTATCGCACAAACCATTTTTATCTCTATCTCTATAATTTTACGGTGGATATTCATTATCTCAGGCAGCACTGTGGTGCGGTGGTTAGCACTGTTGCCTCACAGCAAGGAAGGTCCCAGGAACCAACCAACCCAGAACCTGTGCTTGTGTGGGTTTTCTACAGGTACTCCGGTTAAACTGCCCGTAAGTGTGAGCGTAAATGATTGTTTGTCTCAATGTGTTGTGGCCCTGTGTTTGACAGGAGACCAATCCAGAGTGTACCACAACCCTTGCCCAGTGGCAGCTGGGATTGGCTCCAGCCCCCTCGCGACTCTTTTACACTGGAGAGCAGCCGAAGAGTCGTAAGGATGCTGAAGTCTGATCATAGAACGCACACTCACCTCACATGGAATTGAATTGTGAAGCTGAGTTGTACTTAATAAAATTCCCAGAGGCCGCTGAAGTTGGTGTCCGGCTGATTCCTTTGATTTTCCACAACAATAAGGGGTATAGATAATCGATGGATGGATATTCACTATCTCCAGAGGATGAATCCAAATGTTTTCATTCCCTCAAACACAACCATCAGAGCAATAATCCAACTTGCAGACAAGGGCTTTTGATTTTACAGCTATGGTCAAAGACAAACCTCTATCACTGGGATATAGATGCAGAGAAGCAATTGCTCAATTTTAAATCAAATGGTCACTATCAAACCAGTAAATGTTGGTCTGTGAATCTGAGGGAGCACACATACTTAATGCTGCAGCATCAAACCTCCCTCAAAATCAGAGACGCTTACCCAACTTAATGTCATAATCCCTTCCACTTCATCAGAGCTGTAGAACTACCACCATGACGGCTCTGCTCGCTTACCCCGTGGAGAGAACACTCAACCATCCAGCCTCATCAAGTCTATTTATCAGAATGATCTCTTTAAAGTCAGCTCTCCCCATCCCGTCGCCCTACTTAAAGCCATGTCGTGTTAGCGCCCATAGATCGTCTCCCTCATTCACATCGCCACATCACTGTGCTTATTCTCTCATTACAGAGCGCAGGCCATCAACTCTATCTTCACTAGGATTAATGTAACTGGATACTTTGTCAACATGTATGAACATCTCCACTGGAGAAACTTTACTGCCATTACATAACCCTAATATATCAAGCAGCAGTACTTTTCTGCTACTGAAAAATGGGGTTAAAATGATTTTGCTTTTTTTCCAGTCCATTTCTGATATAACTGTCAAAGCAGTTTCTTAAAAGCACCGCTATGCATAATTTAGGCTCATTTAATGATGGCTGATTGTCACTCTGGCGGCCTCGCTGAATGTTTCTCAATTCTGGATAGGATTAGAGTGTCTCTCAATTCATTTGCAGCCCTTTTGACTTGCTCTGTTGTCCCTTAAGAATACCCGTTCCCCTTTCCCCTCCTGTTAGTCCCAGACATTCCTAAATGTATTCCCACAATCCTGTTTTACCCAATCCACCTAATTACTCTCCCAGAGGATTCCAGTCCTTGGATGAACCGTTTTTTTTTGTTTGTTTGTTTTTTTTTTGCTTCGCTTGTTAAACTTGCTTTTCCACAGAAAAACACAGTACTTTGTTGGACTTAGAAAAGAGATCAGTGATTCGTGCAACATCCTATGTTGAAAACAAGGCACTGTCCCACATAAATATGCTTTGGTGCTGTTTATATTGGCTCAATTCCACCTGATTTATGGGAGAATATTGATTCATACTAAAATACATCTAAATTTGTTTTTCCATTTGTTTCCTATCAAAAAAACATACCGGAAGAAACACTACATTGTACTATTTACACACTAATGTTCCTTAATACTCTTTTGTAAGCCTTGGAGAGATACATAAAATATTATAGTGTTGGATTCTGATACATTTTTCACACAGGAGCCTGGAGGAATAGTTTGTTTTATTTCCATTTTTATGTCTACAACTGTAAACAGCTCTGTTAAGGCTACTGAAAACTGACCCTGAAAAGGTCACTGAATATCTCGGTCAAAGGTAACCATATACGAGGAGGAGAAAGCTTTATGAGGATGTTTGGATAATATTGTGCTCAATGGGTGTTTGTTACTCCAGGCCAAACTGCATATAAGCCGTTATGTAACATGCTCATCATAAAGTGCATTGCATGCCATTATGAGAAAATGGGATATCAAGTTAATTTTCTAAATGGCGAAGAAAGAAGAGTCCTCTTCATCTGGGTCCTTCCAATCAGGAAGATTTGTAGTGTCTGAACCAACACGTGCACAGCTAGACCTCCCCCCAGCAGGGTTGCCTCATTTAAATTAAAGCTGCTGTTTTGGTCCAGTCAAGTACTCGTAATGCATTGTAGCAGCACGTTTCCCACATCTGAGTAGAGTATCAACTCTGGTTTTATTGTGGAGTTTAGTGAAAATAATCAATTAACCAGAATAGCCTGCATTAAGGGTCACTGCAGCAATTGCACTTCCATAAAGCCGGGGACTTGAGAGAAACCTTTAAAGAACAAGAGTGGTCAAAATTAAAGCACAAGCCGATATCCTGACTTCTAGTCCCTAGCATGGGCCATGCCCCCAAAAACCCTGCATACTTCCCTTCCCATAATTCAACTAGACGGCATCTTATTAGCAGCTTCCTGTCCGCTAAACACTCACATCTTTCAAACTCAACCCCCCCCCCACCCTACTTGGGATTTAATTAATACTATGAAAATGTAACGTTAAAGTAAATAACAGAAGTCCTGTGTATCAAACCCTTCCAGTAGCATAGGGACATGCAATTATTCTTCAAATGAATTTCACTAATACCCTCTAAACTGGGGTCTGTTCATAGCATCCAACCAATAAAAGCTCTCTTACCTTGAGCAATAGTGTCCTATATTTAGACACAACCTATATAAATCAATATGGGACATTTAAAACGTACAACATGAAAGTCCTTAGTTGTCTGAAACTGAAAACATTTTGCACGTATTAGGAAATTTGTTAAGTACAGCAAAACCTACCAGCTCATTTATTAAACATTGCTGCCTAAATGATGCGAGGCTTCCTTTCTTTCTGTAACTGCAGGCAAAATAGAGTTGGAGAGGGGTCACCATCCCCTGCACCTGCTCAGGCTAATCACCCTCTCTGAGACTGAGGGGTGAGAGGGCTGAGGGCAGAGAGCGCACACACGTGTGCCAACCAGAACCCCCACTTCACCTTTTCACCCCCCACCTTTTTCTTACCCCTCCCACCGTCTCCCCCACCACACCTAGCACCCCACCCCCACCCCCACCCCATCCCTGCCGATCTTCTCCGGATGACTTGCTTTGCTGCTGCAGCTGCCAAAGCCATCATCAGAAATTCAGATGACGCTGCCCCATGATGCACCACACTGAGTTGCTCTGTTGCTGTGCCTCAACTATGATTAAACTTTTTAGTCTCTTTTTGATTTTAATAAATTAAAACATTTTTTGACTAAAGTTTCGCTCACATTCCCTTTCATCTACTATTCTCCTGACTCATTTTCCTTGCGCATACAGCGAGATGGCACACATGCAAATGTGATCTAACCACTGGTGGAAGAAGTATTCCCATCCTTTACTTGAAGTAATAAAAGTAGCAATAAAACAATGTCAAAATCATTCCATTACAAGTAAAAGTCTTGCATTCAAAAAGCTACTTAAGTAAAAGAATGGCAGCACTATCAGCAAAATGTACATAAACAATCAAATTAAACTTGTTTTGCAGAAAAATGGCCCCCGTGACTGACATGTTATGACATTTTACTGTAGGCAGAAATCCAGTGGTATCCAACGTAGGGGTCGAGCCCTCCCAAAGGGTCATAAGATGAATTTGAAAAAATAAGGTCATGAGATAATCGATGGAGTAGGAAGAAAAGAAAAATAAACACAGTCATGCTACACAAATGTGTCCAGAGTTTTTGGACTTTTCTATAATCTAATAAGCGATTTTTAATGTTGTATTACATAAACTTTTCATATGTTTTTAATGTCTTAATGTGAAAAGTGAATAACAACTACAGTTGTCAGAGAAATGTAGTGGAATAGAAGTATAAAGTACCATAAAAAGCAGATATAGATAAGGTCCAAGTACCTAAAATTTGCACTTAGTTACGGTACTTGCGGAAATGTATTTAATTATTTCCCTCTTGTTTTTGCAGCTTTCTCTATAACAATTTAACAGAAACGCAAGAGCCATAAAACTTTAGTAGGTGCACAAACCTGCTGCTAGAGTAACTCGGTTGAAGATATTGGAAAGCTGTCATGGGAAACCTGCCCTCTTCCCTGAGCTTTCACTACCCTTCCTCAATGCGAAAGCACTAACATGAATTATGTAGATAAGCCGTAAGAGACGTTAATAGAGTTAAAACCTACTATGCATGTGTGGGTGTACATTGTAAAGACTGACGAGACTGACAGACTTGTCCCTAATTCCACTTAAGAGACTACCATTACTATTGTAAAGCAGTGCCACACAAAGACGGAAGCCGAAGCAGAAACCGAAACCTACCTGTGTCCATTCAGTCAGCTGTGGGACTTTTTTTTTTTTAAATTATCCACTGTACTGACAAAATCTGTGTTTTTTCCATTACATTTTAACCAGCCTAGGTAAAATAAGCTTAACTTCACTTAATTATAATGATTAAAAAGTAGAAAGCATGAAAGTCGGTACAATCAAAAGTGTAAACAATGATTCTAGATAGAAAGAGTATAGTATTATTGAAGTACTTTCCCTGCTCCATCTCCAATACAGCTTCCAGCAATTGTCCGGGGAGATGTCTGAACATTTTAAAAGGTTGTAATTATTGATATTTGTTAAATATTGATTCCAGATTGACAATGAGATAACAAATGACTACTAGCTTGGTTTGCACTTTTATACGGATCCCTGTCCATGAACAAATCGTATGAAAACAAACCGCACATTTGTTCAAATTAGACATGCTTTGATCTTCGCATTTTGTGGACTTTGAATGAAAGCTGGTAGCCGGCACTGCTAACTAAACATCAAATGGGCATCATGAGGACAGTGAGCTATGTGGTTCCTTTGAAAAGCCTTTGGCGATTATGACAAGCAGACAACACAAGCCTAGAAACTCCGAAATGATATGTATCTCATTATTTTCACTGCACTGAAATATCCACTTGAACAGCCTACGCTAAAAATTTGGTTTCCACCAGTGTTCCCATTGAACAAAAACACATTGATCATGAAAGGCAGCCAGGAGCTGTGCACAAGCCTTTTCTTCTACATGCTCTCGCAATTTAAAAAAAAAAAAATTTTTTTTTCATCACACACTGTGGGGAAGTTCATGGATCATAAATGTAAAACGCCTTAATGCACCCTATAACGGGCATCGTGCTTGCTCTGAGAGGCTGCCTTGGAGCCATTCATGGCTGGTTGGAGCAGGTCTTGACAACAGGAGCACAACTTCAATACAGTAACTCCATCACACACACTTGAGATGTACTGGAGATGGACTGGCCAGCAGCTGATGGAAGATATCTCTACAAAACAAATAGAGTGGTGGTAAATTATTAAAAGGAAAAAACTGTTATTTTCTGAATGAAGAGTGTAAAAAAAACAAACACACACACACACACCTCTCTCTACCTTTCACAAACAGTGCAGTGTGTGTGTGGTATGTTGGCAGAATACTCTTGAGAGCTTTAAAAGCTAATATCCTGCTGGGATAGACAGGTTCACGGTGAAATAAAGGGGCTGTTAAACTAGCCTGCAAAGTCTTGCCCACTGGGCAACTATACTGTTACACCCCATGGAAAAGAATAGCAGCTCTGCTCACAGAGGGAGGAAAAAGTAACGAGAAAGTGATGTGGACAATACATGAAATGCAGTATTTATCCCCCAGTGCCGCAGAATTAGAGAATTACGGCGACTCGTGATTTTTCATTACAATTTCAGTTGAGCTCAGGGGTGATGAGCATGGTGTTGCAGCACATCATTAATCACTGACCAGAGCACAGCATTTCTCAACGTCTCAGAGAGGGAGGAATAAAGAAAATAATAGATTTAACAAGATTGATTTGTTGGTGCATATAACATCAATGCAAAGACTCAAAAGCTGCAGGCAGGCAACACTGACAAAGAGAATGTTTATTGAACACCCGCTTTAGTCAAACTATCCCAATCACAGATCTCCCCCGTTTTGAATTGACTCCCTATTAACAGTATAACTTCAGCACTTATCTCTTTGTTTTTTGCCCCCATTACAAATATTGGCTTCCTGAATGTCAGGGCAAAATGCCACACAGTCAATGAAAGTGCACACACCAGTGATATTGGTCCATGGATAACTATTAAGTTATTGTATGTGGCCAGAATGTGAGATGGGCAATATCTTCGTTTGATTTCTTCTAAATGATTTTCTGATTTGGTGGAAAATATAGACTGAGGGAAAATGTCAGACCTGTGCTGTGCATTATTACAAGGGTGTACAGACACAAATTGAGTCATGATGGGAATTATTGCTGTAATATTACACAATACGAGAGGGATCCGTGAACTCTGATGGGCCATGAGGGGTTGACATTTAAAAACTGTCTTGAGGGACGACCCATTGTCTCTCGCGAGGGGGAGCCTTGGAGATATCCTTGACTGCTTTAATGATCCTTATTCATCTTTACCTACTCGCCCACCGTGTCATCGACAGACACACACACACACACACACACACACACACAACAGAGCACAGCACTGCGCAGACACACAGGCACCCATACCAGACCCAGCATCAGTGATAACCTTTCTGTACTCTACACAGCATAGCACAAACATTATAGAAGAACTTTCATGTCAAGTTATGCTCTATTCTGCTACACTCACACTATTTACATTTCCAGTTTTTCCAAACACACTCTTTCACACTCACATATTTTGTCTTCACAAGAGTGGGATACTAGTTTTACTTCAGTGGCTCTGCGAGCAGGAAGATAAGTAGAGATATGCAGCACTTTATTTCCATGTCAGGATCCTCTTTTTCCACTTGATTGGCCTTTCATCACACAGCATGCGGTGCAGACAACGAGGCAACAGGAATGCGTTGGAAAGGAGATAAAGCACCGACATGGGATGAGGGGAGGGATGAGCCTTGACTGCTGATGATCTTGGATCAAGCATCCTGCGAGGGTGGACTCAAACCAAAACCCTGCTCCACATTCGCCCATACAGCCCTGCATGCTTCAAGCATGTTTGACATATTCAGACATTGTGTTCACTCATGCACATTATGACAATGAGTCCTCGTAGTCAGAGAGGAGAGAGAAAAAGAAACTCATCACTAACTGTCTGTCATCCATTTCCCTTCATTTGTTTCCCAGAACGAGCCAAATCAGAAAAACCCTCATGTGGAAAAATTCTTCTCTTCCTACTTGTCTCCTCATTTATTCCACCTTGTCACTATCTTCAGACTGTACAAAATGTGGTTTAGCAATTCTAAATCCTTACATTCAGGTAATCTACTTTGATACTCCCAATATAGCAGAAAAACGGCACTAGAACAAGCTGTGATGTGCTTCAGTATGTCCAACTTTCTGTGTCAACAGTGTGAGGAATAAAATCAAGATGCAGAAAGTTGGGGTGGGGGGTGGGGGGTTATTATGACTCCCACTGGAGGATGTTCAAAAGAGCTGCGCTCTGACACCCGATGTTCTGGGTTTGTTGCTTTCTGTTTTAATCCAGCCTAAAGATATATGTTTATCAAAGTGAATTTTCAGTGTCTGTTTTCAAGGCTTTGCCGCAGCTTTCAAATCTCCCAGAATTCAAAGGAGCAGGCCAGAACACGAAATGAGCACATCAGCAGCTCAAACTCACCGCGATGCAGCAACATGGCGCAACAGCACATTACTACAAAGATATGATGACTCTACAGTCTGTCTGTATATCGATGGGAAAGTTAAGTGTACAAGAGATTGCGGAGGAGGGAAAATACTGTTATCTACTGATGTTGCACACAACACAGGAGACGTAATATGGAACTGTTAAAAAGTTGTTTGGAAATGTGTTTAACGGTTTCTGGCAACCTGACGAAAGACGGATCATCATTCACATTTCATGTTCTCTTTTCTAGTGTCCACCAAAACAGAAAGAAAAATATCGTGGTTTTAATCTGTCTGATGTTTGACGGTGGCTGGAAATGTGGTCAATAAGAGTGAAATTGCGAAACAATAAGATGATGTGCAGAGTTTCGTGTCAATTTTCTGAGGGTTCAACCCTGCAAATGAAACCTTTCACATTACAAGGAGTCATTTAATCCATTGTTAATATAAAGATATTGATTAGTGCAGCTTTACATTTTCCAATTTTTGAAACTGCACAAGCTAATTTTACAAAGCTGCGAATATCCGACAAATTATGTTGTGAATATTTGCCATGTTATGGTCTGAATATTTCGCAGCGTCTCGGGATCCCCATGGAAGTTGTGGAGGAGACGTCTAGGGAGGATTACATCTGAACTGCTTCGCTGCTAGTGACCCCAACAGCTACTGTGACACAGATCTGAGCAAGGACAGCAGCATACGCTGATGGATCTCTGACCTTTCCGCGCCACGGACAGCGGCCTTAAGCGGCTAACAACATGTGCAGGTGCCTTGGAAAGCTCCAGAGGGAAGGGAAGTCACACCATGGGGGGGGGGGTTATATCTTACAGGGACCTGTAACCTCCATTTCTTTTGTGTGCACCTAACCCTTTCTCCTGTGCATCAGTGTCAAGTGAACAAGGGTGGTTTACCGGAGAGTTCTTTATCTTTGTTTCCTTCCTCAGGTCAGAGCCTCTTCTCTCTCAGCCCCCGCTGTGCCATGTGCAGCACACAGCCTCACTTCACCGTCATTTCCAGATCTGTGTAGAGGCTTTCAAGTGTTTTAATCAACTAGTTCCATTTGTAGCACATCCCTCATTTCTGCATCCTCATTTCACACAATTTCATCACAATTAACAGGTCTGTGTTTTGGATTCATTGGTACTCAGCTGAAGCATTTTGTTTTACACTTTGTCACACTGTTTTGTACACTTCAAACCTTGATCAGAGCTCTGTAAAATCACATATTACAGTTTTTAACACTTGAGATACATTTTGACTTTTGAAACTTCTGTCTTTTTTTGTTTTTATAGTTTTTATTTAAATAGGCCTCTTGTCATTTCTGTTGAGATTTACTCTGAAGAAACAAACAATATTTACTTTCAAAAAGTTTTATTTTATGGCTTGGCCCAGATAATTAGCCAAATCTCTCCACCAGTGGTTGAATAACACCACAGTATACAGTGCACGCTATTTGTAGAGTTCCCAGGTGGTTCCCTGCTTTGTTTGATTAATTATCATTTCTTGATTTTTGTACTTATGAGCTGTAATGAGATTCACGTCTCTTCTGAAATTTGGAGTTCAAAAGAGACGAGACAAAACGTTCGGCTGAAAGTATGCAAAAGTAGCATGTGGAAAAGTCTGAGGCTTTGTCCTTGACACACAACCTGTTTTTTATCCAGAGTGTATATCGGACAAAATGAAACAAACATGAAGAAAATCTGCATTTGTTTGTGGTTAATATTTACAGAAATGTATGTCACCGTTTACAGTTATCTTCACCAGTGCTTTTTTTTTTAACTTTCACATCCTGCTATGTGTCATTTTCTATTTACATGTGTAGTCTTTAGGCAATTAGGCAGTATAATGGCAGCAAGCTTGAATCACCAGTGTTATCAATTTGCAATAAAGCAAAGTACAGTGACCATCAAACTAAATAAGTAAACTTCTGTAAATTTAATATACATTTAATATTTATGAATGTCATTTTTCCACAACATTTAGTATTCGGTTAAAAGGTTTGTTGTGACTAAGGCCTGTGGTTTCTCTGAGGTTTTCACCCCCACTTCTTATCACAGCACAACATGTCACACAGAACACGTTGGCGTTGACACATCAGTAATGTTGTTAATAATTAACTGCTCATAGCAGTACATTTAAGTCTTTACTCCAGTCAAGTCGGTCTGCCAGACGGACAGTGCGCGTACCACAAGTTGGGTTTTCTGGTATGGTTTGTGTTTTTTGCCTCAGAATGCATGTGTACAGAACAAATGTAGCATTGTTTTAATCAGTGAAAAGAAAGAATCAGATGTTCTTCGTTCAGCTCATGCACAGTCCATGAAATAATCTCAGCCGCTGTGCACACAGGCACACGCCACAGAGCGATTCCCTGTAATTTAGTACAGCCCTGCCTTCTTGTTACGCAGATAAACTAGAGCTTGAAGATCCTCCAGCATCATTAAAGTCTCACGCTTGCTTTTACTACAGTGACAATGGACAGAGACAGGTAGATCAGATGAAAGCTATATTCCGGCAATGTTCAACTGCGATCGGGTGTGCTTCTGGCTGTATGTCGAAGGTGCTCACTCATTTGAGACGGCATCAGCTGAATGTGTACATGACTAGTACATGGAAAAAACAGAGTGGTGTGTAGACCCAGCTTTACTAGCGGATGAAATACAATACAAACACTAGAAAACACAGTGAATCTCAAGCTGTGCCTGTTGTGCAATCCTACCAATCCTAAAGCTGTTGATGTGAATACAAGCACAGTGCAGAGGAGTTCAAGAGCAGTTAATTTTCCCCGTAATGGATATTTATTTCATCAGATTTTTTTTATTAACTTGTGAAAATATTTATTTTGATTAATTTATTTCAATAAATATTACTTTTTTATTAGTAGGCTGCAGCCGGTTGCAGCAGTACTGACATTTTTTATTCAAGAAAGCCATATTTTGTACAGTAAATTACTGTTTAACTAATGATGACAAAAAATAGAAAAATAAATGTGTTTTTTTCCTCCGCTGCACCTGTAACAGAGTATATTCATTACTGGTTCCACATTTTTTTTTTTGGAGAAAGTCCCAGATGATATTACAAGCAATTACTAGAGTGTAATTCAATGGAATCTAAAATATTATTGCTGTAACATGTGAGAGACACACATACTAACTGACACACAAAAAAGGCTAAGGCAGACAAGTGCTCTATAAACTGTTGACTTGTGTCGACTGCCTAATCAATTAACTTATTTATTGTTTCACCTCCAGTTTCTGCAAAGGTACAACGCATGCAAAATAAAGCTGCTCTCTACAGTAGCAAATACTGTAGAAATACTGTCATCATAAAGAATTAAGAGCAGAATTGATTGCTGTGGGAACCTCTTACTGTGTTGCTCCAGCCACTTGACCCGTGGCTCCACAGGCAAAACAGGTCAGTAGAGAGCTGCCATAGCAACAGGGAACCACCTCTTCCTCGTGAAGCCCTCGGGACTGGGATAGAAACGGATGAGGAAGGGGTGGTACTTTGATATAGAACAGAGATCGTGCTAGGAACATTTTAATGAGAAAGTTTTAATTGAAACATTTGTTTGAGAATTTTAGAGCACAAATCAAAGAGAATAAACCAATAAAAAAAAAAAAAAAAAGAGTTGCAGATGTATACACACTCAGGGGAAGAAGAGCAGAGACTAAAGAGGTAATAAAAAAATGGCAGAGGCTGTTAGAAGGGCCATGCCGAAGAAAGAGGAGCAGGATTGAAGAGCAGGCAGTCAAAGGGAGAAATGGCTGTCATGCACAAGAACCGCTCGGCATGGGAATGATAACGAAGCGAGATGCTATCTAATTATATCTCGCTTACCAAATCGATTGGAGCCAAAAACAACAGCAAGTGCAACAGGCGAGAAATCTATTCCCAGCGCTGTGCGGAGCGTAGAGGCATCACAAAGCAAAATTGAAATCATTAATGACCGTCAGCAAGAGTGGATGGTAGTGTGGCTACTGGCAGCCCAATGGTGATCAGGGTGTTATCCACACATCTGCTAGACACCAATCTTGTGCAAAAACCTGGAAGCACTCCCAGTCCCTCAGACCGAGGGAATTTGAGTGTAGTAGCAAAACAAAACCACAGCTAATCCATTATCTCACAGCAACTTTTCTCAGCAATCTACTTTCTTTGGAAGTCTGCAGGGAGAAAAAAAAAAAAAAAAAAAAAAACTAACTTGATTTTTCTATACTGTAGAATGTGTGGAAAAAAAAAAAAGTCTTTGAAGTCCAGAGAAATAGTCAGCAGCGATGCAACAAAGCATTTGAAAACAGAAAAAACGTCCATACTTCCATCCCAGGTCAACAGGCATGTATTAAAACGCACAATGCTGACCTGATGCATCTGCCTCAGAAATGTTCTGTTTGGTTAATAGAGTCAGTTGTGTGTGCCAAACATGTATCAAACATGAAGTGCAGTCTCTCCCCCCTAAGCTTCGCCAAGATGCTACAGTGAGCTGCCACAGCTGCCTGTGTGCCGACTGTGATGTTTTATTCATTTTCTTGGTAGCTTGTAAATGTGTCTTTTATCGCTTTGGAACACAAACTCTGTGAATCCATACCTGTCCATGGAATTGGACAGGTAGAGCCAGGTGGTGTCTAGGCAGCTTTTACACAGCATGTTTGTTTTTGCCAACTCTTTGCGCAAGCTTATACTGTGGCAGACATCATGGAAAAGGAGTGGGGAAATTGATAAAATGCTACTAGCAGTGCAACTTGGGTGGCAGTCAAAATATGTGTCATGTTAAATACACAAAAGCAGCATTTTAGATCAACTAAATGTGCTCCGAGACATTTAGAGAAACAGTGCACTTGGCCGTGGTGCTGCATTAGTACAGCACATCTCCAGGCCACATGTTAGCGTCAGTGCTGGGCAAGTAAAGATTTGCAGCAATGCCCCTGGGTCAAATGCAGTAGAGGATCTTTGGTGTATGATTCAGCAGTCAGAGTTACAGCGTTTATTAATATGAAATTCCCTCTTTGTTTTACTTTCCCTCCATTGGAGCTTAACCGGGAAACATTAGTATTGTAGTGAGATACAACTGAAAAGGTATGTAACAGGTATGCTATTTCAAATGTGTAAAATTTTTATGTAAATGCAGCCAAGACGCATTGAAGATTCACTAAACCTGCTCCAGAAGACCAGATGTAGCCGCTGTCTTCAGTTCCCAAAGACTGTGGAGTCATCAGTCTGTGTTTGAAGAAGTGTCTTTCACCAAGAAACTTTCTGTCTGCCCACTGAAATGGCAGCGAGCAGTAATTAGGTCCACATTAACACATGTTAGTATTCATAGAAGAGGGGCTGGTGGCGAGAGAAAGTCCGGCGAGAGGCAAGAAAGATATGTATGGACTGAGGAAAACTGAGCAGAGCCACTCCATTTGAGCGATGAAAGAGGTAAAGGGTAAGAGACAGAGCGAGTAGGTGATAGATGGAGGGAAAAGACGAGCCAACGCTGACAGCAGACTGCTGATGATGAAAAGCTGTGTTTGGTGCGCAAGTGTGGACCCGTTAATGAAAGGGAAACAGCGGCATGTATTCCCATCGTTAGCCCTCATTAGCCCTCTCTCTGGGGGGTCTGTTGTGAACGCACTGAGGAGGCGTCTGGATGGAGGAAGACGTACCGCAGAGGGGAGGAAGGAGATGTAGAATGAAAGGAAAACAAAAAGGGGAGGGTGGTGGTGGGAGGTTATTTGAGCTTTGTTGTTGTGAATGTGCATATGTAAAGATAATCTGAGCTTAGTCCCACATGCATCAGCGGGCACATATATATGGCTGCTTTGATTTCCGACGACAAAAGAAACATATATATATATATATATATATATTTATCTATGTATAAGACATCCTGGGACAGTAGTGTGACTAATTATCTGCTGAAACACTGTATTAGTTGCATGATTACCAAGCTCCTCTATAGCTAATTACATAGCCTGCTCTTGCCTGACCTCTGCCAGCATGATACATTACTCTGCTTCTCCATCTCTCCCCCCCATTCGTCTCCCGCCATCTTCCCCCCCCCCCTTCTTTTTCATCTTTCTAAAAGTTCACTTCAACTCCCTTTGAAAAGTGTGACCTTTTTATATCTTATCTTAACTACCCATAAAATATGGCCATAAAACATATAAAAAGGAACATTTTAACCCTGAAGTCAAAATCAGCATAACCCACTACCCCAGTTAATTAAATGAACTGTGTAATGCACAGGGCATTTGCTACCTGTTTGGTTGCTTCCTAATAAGCTTATTTAAATCAAGATCTACAGCACAAATATCTAAGTCTGCCAGTGGTATGCATATCTAAAGGATATTTCACATTTGCTGTAAATAAGAAGCTTTGGCCTTCTAATTCTTATAACACTTGAGATGAAATGCCAGCAATGGATGCAAATGCATTTTTAAAAATGTATTTCTAGTTGAATGGAACTTGGACTGAGTAGCTGTTGTTTTTCTCAACAATAACATTGAAGCATTTTCCTTCCCTCACAGAAGAGAAAATGCATTATTTTCTATTTTCTTTTATCATTTTTTTCCCCATCCTCTTCTTGTCTGGGCAGGGGTAACATGTAGAAAAATAAAAGTTGGGTGAACAAAGTTCCTCAGGCAGATACCTGGGAAATGATTGCAGAGGGACATGCAGCATTGACTATGTGTGTCCAAATAATAAAGCTGGCATCCTTTTTTTTTTTTTTTGCTCAACCATCTTTCAAACCGATTCGATATGTTTCACAAGGCTCAACTGCTCATTTCCTGCCCGGTGACAGACATATTGATGCCACCCATCAAACGTATTTTGCATCAGGCTGGAGAAAAAAAGAAACTGCAAATACAATGTTGAAGAAAAAAAAAAAAAAAAAAAAGACTGATGTGTATGTTGGAAAAGTTAATGAGAAGATTATCTCCATCGCTCTTCACTGATACATCCAGTGGTCCATACTTTCTGCCCTAATGGTTGTCTAATGTGATTTAGTTCAGATTAAAGTGCTACGTAGGCTAAACGTGAAGTGAATTGCCCCTAGGTATTGGTAATGGCTGTTTGACCTGAGCTCGTCTGCGAGAAGAAAACAGACCTGCACAGTGAGTGGGCCCTTCTGAAGTTGGCACCATGCCAGGTAAGTATCTCACTGTGCACTGGCAAAGTTCATTGTACAAGCATATTGTCACTCTGCATACACGGCAAGTATCGCACTGTAGCAATATATTACAATAGACCATGGTAATATATAGCCTCAGATAGATGTGCTATAGTATATGATGCGTGGAAGCATTTCCCCCATTCCTAGTTTATGTCTGAGCCTTTAATTGCTGTGTGACTGTAGATACACTAAAATAAACCCATAACCCTGACAAAAGAGACACACGTGTATATCGATCCATTGTCACTTCAATTTTTTTTTGTCCTCCACAGATGTTCTCACCCCTGTACAGTCACACAAGCGTACTAAATTGTTTAATTTTAAAAGCATTTGTTACATAAAGGACGCCAAGCGATGACCCCTGGTTCCCCAAATACAATAACACTCTTAAACGGCTTTAAAACTAGAGAAAGGTTTGTCTTACGTATCAATAAATGACTCTCAGATTTGATCCAGTTATATACAGTGTGCAAAAGCCACTAAAAGCCTTGTCAATATATCTTACTTTGACATATTAGTACAGATGGAGCACAGAGCCCTTAATCCTGCTGGGATTCTTCAAGAGCTCCCTCAAAGCAGAGCCTTTTCTGCATAATGTAAGTGTATAACCATTTAGAATAGTTGCGCTTCTTATAGAAAAACTGTTTACAGGATGTATGAGGGTCTTCCCTTACAGCAACCATTGTGACCGGTTGACCTACGAGCCATCTCCGTGTCCCATTTGCAGCCTCTAATTGATGGATGTGCCGGATGTTTTCAAAATGCTGCTCAATTACAGGTGCCTAATCCAATGTGGAAACCCTAAATAACTCTTGTGCGTCCAGCACAAGGCTCTGACTAACAAGAGGAAAAAACACCAGTAGTTTTCTCTACACCAAACCTGTAGACTACAGCAATCCAAGTTTATATAATGTAACGCCAATCATCAGAAGTGCAGGATCTGAACTGAACTCTGTCAGGACAGCTCATTCCCATCAATCCTCTGTACCTTTGCACAAGAAGCCCACAATGCTGGTTGTGAAAACTTTTCCCAAAGCACGATGTGGCACAGAAAGGGGGGGGGGGGCATCAAACTAGTACACACCCACCATCCCAGGCCAACTAAGACCACCAGCAGGCACACAGTAATATTAGAACAGGCTTAGCATTTAAAGTTGACACGCTTGCTTGGGATTCCACCTTGTAAACATAAGATCAGTTTCCACTTACTGGCAGCCTGTCTGCAGTTTCCACTCCATTATGTCAGCACTCTGTGGTAGTGATTGCTCTAATTTTAAAGCGGGTGAGCTGATTTGATTGGCCGTGATTGATGCCAGTCCCTAGCACGCCCACAGACACTTAAGCCAACCGCTGAGGAAGTGAGGAAGCCCAGTGGCACATCTGATCGCATTATTACCAAAAATCTACCTGAGCCTGCACCTTGAATCACAAGAAAAAGGCCCAAATTCCATTTAATAAGATCACTCTTTCCAGCCATTGATTCACAACGGCCTTATCTGAGGTGCTAATGAAATTGGTAGCCATTTAGAGTCTAGTTTATGTGATCAGCCATTTCTACGGTCTAATTCCAAGGGTGCAAACGGATAAAGACGGGGCTGGTCTTTTATTTGCCACTTCTCCTTCGACTCATTCTGCCAATCTTTCTCGCCCTCAGAGCTCTTTTCCTTCACAAGCTTAGTGGCTTTGGCTGAAGCCGCAGCTCTGTGTGATTTTATCTCGTAAAAAGTGGAGAGATTTTTATCTTGTGGTTTTCACAGGTCTCAGGTATAACAAGGTAGGTAGTGAAGGAGTGAAGTATAGAGGGCCAGAGACAGACAGCTAGTGACAGAAAAAAGGGAAAGGCAAATGAGATGTGGATCCTGAAAGGAGTCAAATGGGATGAAGTGTGGGTGGGGGGGAGACAGTTTCCTGAGGATGGGTCAGAAATTGACTTGGTGTGTGAGCTGCAGTTACTTGAGGAATGCAATTAGCATGTGGTGTGGAGTATGTGAACAAGGCAATGGAAGAGAGACAAGAAGACAAGAGAGAGAGAAAAATGAAAAATCCCTGCAGGTACATAAAGCCACCAGGGAGTCTTGCCTGGAGGGGAGAGGATAAAAAAGAAGGTGATTGACATTCACTTTAATCCACAACTCACCACATGTCATCCAATTTTTACACCTGAAACATGAAAAAGAGCTATAGAGTACCCGACAGACAATGGAAGTGGACAGCAGGGAGCAGAGAAAGAGGGGCAAAGAAAGACAAAATCAGAAAGAGAGAGAGAGACTTAATTCCTCAGACTGGATGACATATGGAGAGAAATCGCAGGGGCCTAGAGAAACTTGAGCCTATTTGGGATTTAAAGCAGTGCGTGGGAGATGAGATGTATGAAAAAGAGGCTGAACGGAGGGAAAACAAAAAGGTGCAAACAGGAGGTGGGAAATAAGGCGAGGAGGAGCAGAGTGACCAAAAAAAGAACAGAAAGCTGGCGGTTGCTGCTAAAGACCGGTGCAGCCCATTGTGCACAGTAATTATTCTGCTGCTAATGATGCTAACACTATCTGAGCAACTCCATTGTGTTTAATTTAGGACATCAGAGCGCAAATAGGAGGCGTCATGCTGATGCTGTGAGATAAGCCGCCAAGAAAAACAAAGAGGTGGAACTAAGGCGCACGAATGGCTCAACAGTGTGAAACAAAAGCAATATTCCGGGGTAAAATTCAGGGGTTACCTGACTCGGCCAACACAGCATTGCACTGGAAATTGCAGCTCACTTTATGTTTAGCCAAACTACATCCTCATAAATATGATACAAACAGTCAACTTCATGTTAGAGTAAACAGGGCACTATCACTAATGGTAGCCTAGTTTGGCCCATTAATGTTTTACCTTAACTTTTACCTATACGGTTCCACATATGGCTCCACCATCAATATTTCATACAGTACGATGTTCTCTCTCCAATGCTTTTTGCTTTTATATATATATAGTCAGAAAAGCCCTTTATTTAAAAGCTGAAACTGTAAGGTGTAAACTTGCCCGGAGAATTTGTTGCGGGACAAAGGGGCCAAAGCTAAAAACACAATGTATCCTGTGAGATGTTGTTTTTCAGATTTCTTGTCTTCATTATCTTTCTTGTGAAAGCTTTGAGTCATTTCCAAATTAAGTGAAAACTAACCTTGAGGGTTACTTGCATTTCTTCAGGCTGAATGGGCTTGCTTTGGTTTACAGCGCAAACTCCTCTCTCTTTCTCACTCCTTCAGTTGTGACCCCTGTTGCAGAAGCTTTTTCTCTAATTAAAAGAGGAGAGTAGCTGCCAAGCAACTGTGGTGAAACTGCAGACCTCAGAGCTTTCCAAGCACACACACACACACACACTCAGACACACACACACTCAGACATGCGCAACAGATTGCACATTGACACCCTCAAACAAATCCAGGAGATGTTGCTTGTGACAAATCACTTCACCCGACCTGTCTGCATACCCTATATGCACTGTATCCCCTATGGAGAAGACTGATACGATTTGAATCCCATCACTGCTCCCTCCTTGCCTCGGGCAGTGCAGCCATAGTGAATTTTGGGTCATTTTATCTCGTTAGCAAGCTAGCTGCATTTATAACTCTTTCTATATAAGCTTGAGATCTACTGTACAGTACCGTAGCGACAATAGACAATAGAGCCATGCTGCATTTAATATCAGTTGCATTATTAATTCAAATTGCACACATGCACTCATGCACTGTCAATGACAGCAGGGTTTGTGGGTTGAAGATCATTTTTACCAAAGCAATCTCAACTAAAGGTCTGTTCCATTCCTATTTTAAAAATATCATTCAGCAGTTTTGTTTTTTTTTCTGGTTGCAGCATCAAACTGACTCACTTGGCCATTGTGAAGCTTATGCTGCAACATTGTTATGTAACACAGTATTCCAAGGTCAGTTGAACTCATGTCTGGCTGGTGTGAAATGGATAGTTTAGAGACTGACTCAATGGCTTTATTCATATTGAGTTGAGAAGCATTAATATCAGTGATGCCACCAATATATCAAACAACATGCAAAGCATCATTTCAGTTAAAAGGAGGAAATATGTCCCGAGACTTGAGTAGCTGGCGAGTGTGAAGATACGGATGATTATGATAATGTGTTGGGCACCCGTCAGTGAGGGGGAGCACTGACATCTGATTAAAGACTGGCCTGGATTTGGGCTGAATTATTCAGATGATGAGAGCAAAAGGGGTGAAAAGGAGAGGGAGAGAAAAGAAAAAAGGGGGAAAGATAGTTCAGCAAGGGCTGAGCCACCAAAAGGGACAGCAGCCACATCACCACCCCACGAACATGTGTGGGTGAATGTATTCATTCACACATGTAAACCCATTCTTTATCCAATTCTTCCACAGCTTGTTAAACTAAGCAAGCACAACTCCTGGACACTGATGTTTCCGAATCAAACAAAGAAATGGTCACACTTCCTCAGTATCAGCCTGTCGTGTCAACAGTGCCGATGGCTAAGAGATTAAAGGACCCTCCAGACAGCCATTTTTCCACACTCCGCCTATTTTGGGGGACAAACTAATCCCTATAAATCTTATCAAGGATATGTGAGAAACCCAACCACATGTGGAGGAGATTAGTGTGGAGTTTTGGCCTTTTCTCGATTTTCTCACTTCAGATAACAGGGGCGTCGGACACGCACATGCCCGTGTGCACACAAACACACAATCAATTTCCACATTAACCACTGCTTTCTTTGAAACTTTGAAGGGTGATAAGAAAATCCTTATCAATCTTGAGTATTGAACTGGGCGTTTTGAGACTGAAACACATTCCCATGCACACAAACTGACCGACCACGCAACTTTAGCCTAGCTTCTCATCTAGCCACCTTCCCATGCGCCGCGACACTGGGGTGGTTTGGTTGCTCTGCCTTCTCAACTCAGTGTGTCATCCCTCATTACCTCCAAATGCCAATAAAAAAAGAATCCAATCTACTGACTGCCGTTTGAAGTATAGAAATGGAAAACTGAGCCTTGATACATGCAGACAAAAGACAAGTGAGAGAATGAGAAGTGGGGAAGAAGCACCAGAAAGTCAGACGAGTGGAGAGAAAAGAAGAGGAGGCTTGGGAAGAAATGTATAGACTGCGCAACGGACAGATTGAGAATGAGACAAAAAGGAGGGAGCCGAGAAGTAGATTATGGGTGTTCTGATTTGATTTCTATGGCAGATATAATGATGGTTAGTTTTCTATTCATCTTCCTGGCTCAGTGGGAGCACAGTAGGCAAATCAGGTTTTAGGATCTGGCCAGTGGGCAATGAGGAGGGCTATTAAAGGATCATTACCATCTCCTGCCATTACGGAGCTGTTGCTCCGGAGGAATTACCTTCGTAATGAGACCAACCTGAAACTGACTGCTTGAGGCGAGCCTGACGAACATTACATGGGAACACTGTGACACACACACATATTCAGAGACACACACACACACACACACAGTTTGGATAGATGGTGCTTGCTGTTAGTTTCCCCACTTATATTCATGTCTGCACATCAGTGCGAGTGCACGTCTATGCACATAGACACCCATGTCTTTAACAGACACCTACTAATGATTGCTTGTAGGAGTCCAATTAATCCTTTTGGCAGTTACTTGTTTGTCTGCTTGACGCCACTTGTTTTCACAAAAGTGTCCAAGCATTTCACACGTTGAAATGCTCCCCGACACTGTGACTCCAGCGTGCACTCTGAAGCTGGCGAGCTACGAGCAGTCATTAACCTGAAATGCTATCTTTGAGACACATACACCTTGACAGCGGCACAAGCTTTTTCACTGTTGTTCCACTGTGTAATGGAAGGTGAGGGGGGGGAAACAACTCAAGTAGGAGACATCAAGCTATCTCACGAAGAAAAAAAAACAAATGCATAATGTATGAACTTTGGCATTTTATTTTGACATCAAAAAAGAAGTTTGTGACTAAATTTCAAATCATAATGCAAAGTAAATGGAAGTCCCTGTTAGCTCTTCTGTGAAATGCTTTCTTAGAGTGGTAATCCACCCACAGCCTGTGTCTTTTGAGTATCAAACAACGAGCCCCTTGAGGTCTGAAAGGTGGTTGTTACTGCAAGGAATAACAGCTATGTTGGTTGTAATGGATTCCAATGATGTCGAGTTCTTCACAGCTGGAAATTGTACATCAAAATGTCCACAGAAACCAGTCAAATGATCCCTTCAGCATAATATAGTCCCTCGCTGTCCATCTGTAAGCTCAGTAAGTTTGAAACAATCATTGTGGAACTTTAGGGCTAAAATAAAATACTAAATATGTTGATTTGGAAGTAATGAATTAAGAGCTGGGAGTGTAGTAACTACATAGATTGAATGACAGGAGAGAAGCTGTACTTCTTTTTCTGCTGTTAAGATGCTAAATGAACCTTCACTTGTATTGCACCTTTCTAATCTTTTGGCAGATGTGAGGAGCGAAGACTCGAAGTGCTGATTTTCCAGTTAGTGGGCAACCCGCTCTACCTTGGAGCCACAGCAGCCTATTAACACTTGTCCTTCATGTTGGGTGGAGTATTACTTCAATCACATGACCGTCACTACTCTCTAATCACCCTGGTAAATAAGGATTTAATAATAATAATAATAATAATAATAATAAGTTGCTGATACAGGAGGAACTTTAGAATTAATACAATATGACAAGACATTAACTTTTAAGGCTGTGGGTTTGCTATGCAGGCAGTTGTGTTGCGTTTGTAACCGTAAAGATAGCTACCGGACCTTGAGCTCCTCTAACGATTAACTTAACATATATAAGAGGAGGCGCACCCACACACACACACTAATACTCACTGTACCTTTCCAAGGGCAGAGCCCATTCCTGCTTTACGATGGACCTAAAGGCACGCCGTGGGCGGTGAGGGCTTTGGCCAAAAAGACTTTATAGGATCATAAACACAGTTATACCCCATCTCACCAACATAAATACATGCTGGAGAGCTACCAAGAGGACAGCTTGAAGTCACGCCTGCTCTCAGAGGATGGAGATAGCTTTCGCTTGAGGAAATCAAGACAAGATGCTTGATGATACTGTACTAATTTATGACCACAGCAGTGAAATGAGTGCCGAAATAGTCCCACTGACATTAAAATTTCCATGTGTGATTCATACTATGCTTTAATTTATTTATTTAGCTTTATCACTGATTATACTTAAGTTGCATCATTAATGAATATTATGTTGGCTCTAATCTGAATGTAGTTTCACTGCCATGTGTCAAAAAAGCCCAACAAATGCAAGCGGTATGGCTGAGTATCACCTAGGTGGACAACCCGTGCTTCTCTGAATGAAGCCCAGTCGATCTAGTTGAAGACCTTCCTTGTGATAAGAGGGTGTTGAGCAGAAGTGAGTGTGTCAAGTTAGGAACTTGGAGGCGAGGTGAAGTAAAGGGCTGTGTGTTGGTTTCAGGAAGACACCCGTCAATCTGAATTTGATAGAACAGCATTTTAAAAAAGGAATTCGCTGCCAGAATCACATGCAGGAGTATGTACGTGTCCACATACTGCAATATTAGGATTAGGGCCACAACTAAGGCCTATTCATTATCATTATTCATTATGGATTAATCTGTTTTTCCCCCAATTAATCGTAAAACATCAATTTAAAAAAAATAAAAAAGAAAAGAATTGTGCCTGACTTGAGCTCAAAGTGATGTCTTCAAATAGACATTTTTATCCAACCATCCGTCCCACAACCAGATATTAATTTTGCAAAGGGAAAATACAGATTGAGGTGTTGCTAATATAACTACCTGTGGCTTGTGGGGGCAAACAAGCTGTTTAATGTCTTTTTTCATCATTTTCTAGCATTGTCATTTTTGTATTTTTAGATTCGCAAAGTAAATTGGATCTTTGAAAAAAAAAGAAAAGCAGCAAGTACTCACATTTGAGAAGTTTTAAGCAGTGACTGGCATTTTTGCTTGATAAATGACTTTAATTAATCAACTATCAGAAACCAGCTAACCATTTCACCACCAATTAGGATGAACATAGACATGTGACCACAGTTACATATTCGCAGTGCAGGTCTTTGGTGTGAAATCCTCCTTTGGTCCATGTGGGGGGAAAAAAGAGAAGCAGTGCCTAATGAAGAATCTACAGTCTGACCTGGATTTGGCTTCTTTTACATAAGCAATGCACTTTTTTTTCGTCTTTTTTTCTCTCTCTCTCTCTCTCTCCCCCTCTCTCTCTCTCAGACACCAACACTAAGGCAGAGATTTACATACACACAGTGGAGAAGAGCGATTGACTGTGAGCGTGGGGTGGAGGTAGGTTCCACTGCGTCTCAGAAGCAGACTGAGACAGAGATCACCAGTCTGTCAGTGTTAAACCAGCCATTCAGTCTGAGAGGCGTCAAGCATGATAATCCCAACAGAGAGCAGAGGTGTGTGTGTACGGATGGGTAAAACGGTGTGTTTGCAATCTAGTCCGCAGACGGGTTTATACGATTATATGAAAATATGCGCATGCAGTGTGTTGGGAGAATTATGTCCGCATGTGAGACATGCAGGTCAATGCCGGAGTATAATTTGTTTGGCACGTGTGTGCATGTGTGTGTTGGCCTGCACCCCCCCCCCCATTTGCATGAATGAATCTAGCAGACAGCGGTTGGTAAGCGGTGTGGAAAATCTGCAAATCAGGTGATGAGGTTGCACAGGTAGAGACTGTACTGTGTGCCTACAGTATGTCTTAATGCAATGTGATTTGTGCAAGGTGTTGCTCCACAATGAGTAGTAGAGAGAAAATAAAACCTCACATCAGTCTAATCCACCATCACTTTCCCCAACTTTTCAAGAAATTATATCTTAAGTTTCTAAGTCCCTTGCTCTGCAGTGCATTAGTGGTATGGATCTAGAGAGGAAAACTGGATTTCTGCAGTGCTTATGAATTCAAGTGAACATGACCAGCTTATACATCTCCAAAACCCCTCAAGCTGGCATTGTGTTCTGTGTTGGGGAAAAAAAAGTCACCTGGCATGTTTGGAAAAGGATATGTCCTTGTGAACATCCCCTCTCTCGCTCTTTATCTCTCTCATGAGACAGTGCCGTGGAGCACCGACATGTGCATTGTTTGCTCCCTCTCTCTCTGCGTGCCTTCCAGCCATGCAGATAGCAAGTCCCCATGATGGCAGGCAAAGCAAAAGGTTGTCTGTGACATAAGTACTGAGCCACACCAACACTGCCACCACACCCTCCCTCTGTTTTTAAGCCCTGTGGTTCCTTTACTCGCCTCTCTCCCCTTTTTTTACCTTCTGCCTGTCTAAGCTGCTGTTGTGTTAGCACAGAGCAGATGTTAGGCTTGCATCTGATGACTACAGAATACTAAAACAGTATTAGTTCTGTGGTTAAATTGGAAAAGAACAGGGTTTTTTTTTTGCCACTGCTTCACTCTGTGGAGAGCCATTATAATACCCTTTATCACACTTTCAAAAAAAGTCAAAGATTTGTGTCCTCTAAGTGTCATCATTGGCTTTATTTTTATGGTAACTGAGGCACTTTTATCTTGGAGCCTAATTCGGCAGGCCCTTCACTGTGATCTGATAAAACTGAATCAAACACTTGCAAGCACACCTACTTGCAAACATTTGATCTAGCCCGTTCTTGGTTTTCACATAAGATTTGCTTGGATGGGAAATGCAGTACAAGATAAGGAAGCCTTTTTAGACTGTAGAGATGCTCTTCACTTGCCAGACTGACTGTTTAGGGAAAGTGGGAACAGTGCCATCTAGTGAGATGCATGTATATGCATGGTGGGATATCAGCCTTTTTTAAACTCACGCTGCTGGTGAATGTTCAGATAAGTAGATACCTCAAAGTGCTTCCCTCATACTTAGATCCTTTGAAGATACTCAAAGACTAGACAACGTGAAGAAAAGCTACCTCTGTCATTTGGACACAGCCGCAATGAGCTCGTAAATGCAGCTTAGCAACAGCTGCCCTGGAGCCAAACATCCCAGGGAGACTCTGGTAATGTTGACTATGTGTATCTTGGTAATGTAATTGCTCTGCTGACCCAGACTGCAAACCCTTCTACCTTGTTAATACCCCAGCAGGACCCACTGGAATAATTCATCCTATAGGGTCCCTTTGCTAATCTAATATGCACCCAATAACTTTGTCTTGACCCCTGACCTCTGATTGACTGGTTAAACTACCAGACACCCTTTTGGGAGAGGTGCTCTCATCAATACACCTGACAGGCAGGCAGTCAGCTAGAAGCAAAGGGGGTTGGAGATTTTTTGTGAGGTCCAGCTGAACCCGACAACAACAATAAATTATTTCAGCAATCTGAAAAAAAAGAATCATAAACACGGTTTGCTGTTAGGTTAGTGAAAAAACAAAATGTTGAACAGGTTCTCCGCAGGGCAATGGATGATCTCCATGGTGACGGGTGTTGAATAGTGTGAGGAGGGATGAGAGAAGAGAGTGATGAGGGTGAGATCCGGGGTCAAGGATGAATTTGCAGTGTGGCAACCTGGGTGTGGATAATGGTAGTGAGAAGTCAAGAACCATTTAACTTGCTCTCCCACATGCCCAATTTAATACCTGCATTTAGATTTTGTCTTTTGGGGCTACTTAAGATAATTCTCCCATAATTGAAATGGGCCGCGTCAAATTGAAAACCCATTACAACCTTTAAGAAATAATATCTCCCAAATATAAATGTATTAATATAATTAATATATGAATATAAAAATGCTTGAGTAGCACCTAAAGAGGGATGGGATACCTTGTTTAACTGAACATTATGTGCTGAAAAAAAAAAAAAGAAATAAAGAGCTGTGGTTATCCCTCCTCTTCTAGTGTTGAGATTCTCAAAGTAGACAAGATGTGGTAGCCCTGATCACTATGTACTGATTAAAACATTTGAAAAAATCCAAGTGAAATGATCTCCACAAGATTCAGATTTGCACAAAAGAAAGTGATTATCAGTGAGATAAAACTACGATGCATTGCTTCTCTACTTGTCATGACTCCAGTCTGAGACATATCTAAAAGTCATATTTGAAGCTTTTGCGATAAGATGTGTATCTCAAGAAATATCATATAATTATTTCTAATCTACAAGCCTTTACTGTTTCACACTGTTTGCATTCCGCATAGCCCAAGCTAAACGATTTAAAATGAGGCAAATCCTTTTGAAGTGAGAGGAAATGCTATATCATGGCTTCAAGGCTACACTGTGAAATACATTCTGTTATGTTTCTCTTACACATTGAGAGGAAAGCGGTTCTACTCACTTGAACACTCAGAGAGACTGTGGTTTCAAATAAAGCACACTGTGGAGACAACCATTGCTAAGGATTACTGACAGGAAGCAATATAACAGGTGTATTATTGACTGTGTGTGTGTGTGTGTGTGTGATAATGTTAGCGGGTAAGTGTGTGCCTGAGACAACCAAAGTGGCCTCTACTCACCAGTCTAATGTCCAAGTCAAGCTGGCAGCAGTGATATGAGTAATGCCCACTATCTGAGAGAGGCAGGGAGTGGAACAATTGGGTTGTCAAATAAGAGCCACTTGACAACTTCTCAAAGAAGATCAATTATGGTCAGTGTTTGGATCAAAGCACTGACACAAGTGTGGCAAGTGCGGAGCCGTGCTCACTCGGTCATGTAAGAGTACTCTTAATTGTCTCGGTCTTGGTTGTTTTATGCTCTCAATGACCGCCACTGATTGCATGACAAATTATTAAATGATATGATGTGCATATCATACTGGTCTGTGACTGCACAGGCAGCTGTGCCGGTTAACCATCTGCAGATAAACACAATTACGCCTTAGCTCAGGCTGATGTGGCGGGAAATGGAGGGAGGAGAACATCCTACAATAATATGATGTAGGTAAATTAAGAGGTAAGGTGAAAACATTTGAAGAGAGCCGTTCTCTGTGGTACAATGGTGCAGAGTTATGGCCCTCCACCTCCATTCCCTTCACCTCCCTGCCCCCCACAAGCTACCCTCTTGCTCTAGGAGATGAGGCTAGCACCCTAGTGTGACAATATTACAGGCAGGGGATGCGATTAACCAGATCTTAATCGGCTGTAATTCACCCGTCATCCCTGTCTTTAATATGCGACTGCTGAGCTCCGGTGAACCCAGACACCGAATGACAGTCTTCTCCGCTGACAACGTTTGATGCAGCTCATGGACATTGATGTTTCTTAATTATCCGGACAATGGAGTGGGGAGTGAAACAAGCTAATGAAATAAAATACTAGCAGGCCAGGTTAATTTGGGGTTCATTGAATTACTATGTGAATTAGCGCATGCCGTAAATTACAACAGGCTAGTAATAAAGAAACGGAAACTTTGAGAAAAAGGAAGCTTTCTGCTGCAACATCAGTATGCACCTTACCCTCGATAATTAAATAGAAGCACAGCCCACGAATTAGACAGCCTTTTGGACAGCCAGACAGAGGGAAAAAAGAAGAAAAGAGATCACACACACAACACCAAAGAGTTGGTAAATGGAGGACAATAGTAGGGCAAGTTTTATTGGAGGAAATTTGACACAAGCGGTAGTGCTGGCAGCGGCAAGGGAAAGCGATAGCGATAAGCTAAAGAATGCAGAGAGGAGTGTGTGTGTGTTTGGGGGGTTGAGCAGGGGTGAGACAAATTTCACTGCACCCCATTTCTCTCTGACATCCCTCAGCCCATCTCCTGAGCCCATCCATCTTGGATGACAATAGCGTCCTGATTTGCATACCAAAAACGCTTTCCCATATACGGCTTCCAAGTCCTTGCAAAGGATTAGAAAATATTGACTATTATTGACGAAACCTGAAGACATGGGCAACACTCCATCTGGAATATTGCATCTACCATTTTATTCTTTTATTTGCTCCTTTCTTGCTTCTTATGAGGGCAGGTTATTGACTTGAATATCTGATTGTTGCCGCTGAGGATTATATGAGCAGTGTTGGCTTGTTACGGAAGCGGCTGTTGCTTTGGATGGGAGGTTATGTTGTTATTGCTTGTTTGTGCACATTTCCCAATGACACAGACTTTAATTAAGATAATCATCACAGTGGCACCCCACATGGCTCTACAGTGGGGCCTGTGCAGATTAAGGCCCCATCTACGCAAACCCTGTGTGTTCAGTTATTCTGCTTACAGGCAAACCTTGTGATTACAGTGATAAATACATGACATAAAAGAGAGGATAGGGAGGAATAGAGCATGCCAGAATTAAAGGGCTGTGGAACAATTGCGGAGATATTAAGGAGCATCATCAGTCCAGAACTCATGCGGAGAGGCGAAGGAAATGAATGTCATTAATTGAATAAGACAGATACCATACGGGATGTCAGTTATTAAACATCCTAAAATATTACACGCAACACAGGCCAAAGTGTAGTCAGCCTTTGGAACTAATTTTTGTTTGTTAATAAGAAAAACAACTAGGAAAAACTAAAATTTAGTACAGTAAAATGTTTTAAAGAGGTCATCGATGCAGATGAGAGTATGCCTATATATAGAAATGGCATAGAGTGGAATCATAAAATTGCTAATGTCTCTATACCTGGCTTTAAAGTCATTCTGAGCTCGTCTCTACAAGGGCAAAGATCTTGTTTAGAGGTAGAGCATCTCCTTAGCACTACAGCTGAACAATCTACGGTCCCCAGGTAATTAAGTTTCTTGTGTCCCGGCTATTTGTTGTTGCTTAATGAGACCGCTCTGCACCCCTCTAGTGTCCTGTACTGTAATTAATACAGGAAGATGAGGAGGTGGAGGATGAAGAACGGATAGATGGCGAAGTGGAAACTTGTCCTGTCTGGTGACCTGCTGGGTGCTCTCCCTTCCATCCTCTCCTTCTGTCTTTGTATTCCTCTCTTAACTTGCTGCTCTTTTTCCAGAGGGCTGTTTGACAAGCTGCCAGTTCTAATGCCCTCAGTGCAATGTCCCTTGTCAACTCCCATAAACTCTTATATCTATCAGAGCTTCCTCTTAACAAAAAAAGAAGCTTCCATTATCAAAGTGATTAAAAATGATCTTTAATTTTGGGGACAGCCAAGGGTATGGTCAGTTTAGACAATGGGCCAATGGCAGTAAAGTTCCACATCTGCATATCTTTATTATATTTTTTTCTGTAACCCGTGTCTCTGCTTCTACCACTTCTCCATGTACATTTCTCTCTCTCCGCTTCTCTGCATCTCTTTGTCCATTACATCGATGTGAAATGTTAAGTGTTGCTACAGTAGTGCACATGGATCAATTGATCACTCTGACCTTGACACAGAAATGTAAATGCTGTTGTTAGATAACCGCTTGTATAGGAATCCACTCCATCACATGAATTTGGCAACAGTGGCTTTAAAATTGTTCAGAGCATCATAATCTGATATTACATTTACATATGTAATTGCATGATGTATAGACTCATAAATCAATTGTGAGCCGTCAATAGTCTGGGAACTAATTGAGACATTAAATTACACTTAATAAAATTTGATTATATTACAGGCTCTTCAATTATTGCATTCAAATGAGTACAGAGAAGATGCAGTGTCGTCATCTTTGAAACCTCCAACCAAGGTGAGATAAAATAGCAGGGGAAATAAACGTGATATAGTGCAGTGAATAAAAGTTGTGGTGATGGTGAAATACCTTAAGAGCATAACTCCGCCATGCATCAAAAGTACAGGCTGTAGAACTTGCTAATTTAATCACCTAAGTTGTGTAGGGGATTTTGGATGGCTGAGGAGGTAGTTAGTCTCTGTGCCAGTGGAGGCCACCTCAGTGTCACCCAGCTCCTCTCACTGACTTCCTCGCTTCCTGTACCGATTCACTGCCAGGTCTTTCACAAGCACTGCCTCAATTACATTTCCAAAGTGGCGGTGGTAAGGGGTGTGAAGAGGAAAAAGAGAAACAGAGGTAAGAACAGCAAATGGGGATAAAAAAGTAAATATACCAGGTCCAGCAAAGAAAAACAGAGACACGGGTTTTGTGTAAGAGTTTTGGACAGCAGAGTGAAATGTGGGAAAGCCGAATATACCAGGAAAAGCTTAATTAGGGCTATTACATGGTGGCCATATAGGGTCCGCAGTATCATCCTTTGGTCACAGCAACAGCAAATGATTAATGAAAACCCCAAAAATGATGAGTAATGAGTAAAATGAGCACTGCTGTTAAAAGCCAAGGAAAAAAGATGGGAGGGAAGGATTGTTAAGAGTGTATCTGACACAAACGAGAAGCGGCAAGGTGCAGCTCAAGTGCGGGGCAGAGCAAAAACAAATCACAATTTTCAGATGGCCCTTCAGATGGGAAATTGATCAGCCGGATAAATGCATGCAGTAGAGGACTTTTGAGGCAAGACAGAGGACGGAGTGTTGTTGTTTACTTTCAGGGTGCGTCGAAGAGATGAGAGTGCAGGACAGGATGGGGACGGGACGTGATGAATTCTCCTAAAGAGCAGCACTGGACATCAGACAGAAAATGTGATGAGGCACAAAGGCCTCCCAGCGCATATCAAACAGATGATTTCAGCCTGAGTGATGTTGTCTTGGCATTATCGACTAAAGTGAGACTGAATGATAATGCCAGCAGTTGAAGAGGAGGACAGGTTGAGAAGAAGTTCTTCGACAAATCTATGACTGCATATCTAATGCATACCAAATTCTCTGTTCTGAATTGTGCTCTACTCTCTAGTTTCAATCTCACTTGGCTTGCATCACTCCGCCTCGCTGTCTGTGTTTATCTCACCTGCTTGAGTGAGTGCCAACCTCAGGTGGTGCACAGAATTTGTTTTGCACTGGGACTCTCCGACAAATTGCAGTTAAACTTCCACTTTAGTTCCACTTTCTGTTCATCTCCAAGTTATTTTTCATTAGTCATATCCTTAAACGATGCAACATGTCAATTGAATCCTCATAATGACCAAAGGGCTGAGAGAGGCAGGAGATATCGGTGAATCCAGGTTTCTCATATGATATTAGGATAGTAGGGGTCATGTTTTTTTCCAAGCAAATGAAATAAATATTAGAACAAATAAATTAATTCTAAATGTATTGACCTGAATGCCCACTGCACCTGTGAACCTGTTCCCACCAGACTAGACTGTGCTGGAAAAAAAAACTGGCTGAACCCATTTCCGATCCCTGCAGTAGAGCCAGCCACTGGTTTCTGCTCATTTCAGTCACACTGTGGTGTCAAAAACAGTTCGTTGCCAGCACGTTAATCTTTAAGTCAGTTATCAAGGGAAAAAAAGCCATTGTCTGCTTCCAACTTGTCAAATGTGTAGATTAGCTGCTTTTCTCTGGTTCACACAGTAGGATTTTAACTTTATATCAGTTTTCAGCGTTGGCTGTCCTCTGCAGGCTTGCAGTGACAAACAGTCAATCTAAAAATAATGGTAAGATAGCCCTAATGCTATTCTTATTGGTAAAAGCCATGCTACCTTTCAAGCTATGACATTTGAAACTTGCCAGACTGTTTAAGGTAGAAACTGCTCATTTGAGTGAGCAAAATTATAAGCACATTACATGTACTCGGGGGCTATTGGAAAGCATCCAGCTGAATCAAAACACCGTCTGTTTGAGGAAGGAGGGAATACTCTTTTCTGTTGTCCCGCTTTGTGATTTTAGGCTGTCCAAAAAAGTTCATTTCAACATAAAACTTGACAAAGTACAGCTTAAATCTTTAAAGACGACTGACTACAAACTCACGAGTAGTAGTGAACTATGTTGCAGTGTTTATGGAAAAAGATTATCCCTCTTTGCCGTGGTTTTAAACCCCACCCAGGAGACACAGGCATATTATGAAACTGATGCTTTATGCCCCTGGGCTACTCGTGTCTGGGTAAGTGAACTTCCATGTATCCCGTCAATGTTGCTGCTCCCCGAAACATAAAAGCAAAATGATTTGGCAAACAATATAAACAGCAGACTGACAAGGCTGCAACGCAAGCTAGAGAATGGCTGCAGAAAGTGACGGAAAAACGTACGGGAGGAGGAGGACAGAGAGTAATAGTGCATGGCACTCAGGGAGAGAATAAGAGGAGCAGAAAATGAGGAAATGAAGGACGGCTGAGATGGAGAAGAGTCATCACGTTGCAAGAGAATTACTGGGTCTCTGCATAAGAAAAAGAAATAGCATTAAAGAGAGAGAGAGAGAGAGAGAGTGTAGGAGTGAGAGAGAGGTGGAGAGAGGATGGCCATATAACACTGCAGCCTGTCACAAAGCTGCTGTAGCATTCTCAGCGTAACAATAGCAGCAGATTGAGTTGGACAGGGTTCACAGGACTGAATACTAGCCAGCCAGACAAAGCTATTGAGTGGCTCGCCTGTGTTATCGGGCCTGCTGCTGAATACTCCCCTTCTGCAGAGGTGAGCGGGCTCAGGTTACAGCGCTCACTGATGGGCTTTAGTCCATCACACTTCCCCTCTGCTGAGCAACAACCTCAGGCAGAGCTCTGCGATGATGCACTACAGCTGCACGGAGATCCAAAGACTTCAGTGGAAGAAAGGAACACCGTTTGGAGACCAATACAGGATCGCTGCGAGAAACTGCCTACACTGTTTCGTGTGAAATATTTACAGGAATTCCCTTTGGAAACCAGCCGTTTGATCATGTTGTCATTAAACATCAACATGGCTCGAGACGACAACAATAGCTGAGGCTTAATCTATTGTTAGTTGTTTTGTCTGATATACGGATTTGTCCTCAGCTGCATTGTCATTGACCCATGCAGTTTCTAATTATCCGATTCACAAAGGACATCATAACAGCTAACTGCAGTACATGATCCCCATTATTTCTCCATGAGATGTCATGTTTATAATTGGAACTATTCTCTCATTGATCACAGCTGCTATTGTTATCATCATAATTACCAATACAGTGTCATTTAGATGGTAATTTGGGCATTTCTTAGCAAACGTCAAGCTATTCATCATATTCACAGCACCGCATGGGACTGGCTATTGTTGTTGAAGATAAACAAGACTTGATGAGATTTTTGATAAAGGGACTTATTGTACTTGTGGCATGATCTTAAGTGTCAGCACTGTAGTGGTACATTTTGGAATAAGGGATTTACACCAGGTTGACCTTTTGTCCAAGGCTCTCCCCGTTTCTGGCCCTGCCTCTACCTACCAAGTGACTCTTGTCAGGGAGAAGGTCTTATAAATATGGATGCCTTCTTCTCGAGGCCGAGATGCAATTTCAGAAATGGGTGAGGAGTTTTTTTTTGTTTGGAGGAAGGCTACAAATGTCCGGTTGGCTTTCAAAAACTGGACCCACAATTCTTACCAAGGTTACTTCTTGTTATTTTTTATGTTATATGGTGACACCGTTATTCATTTCTGCCACAGGTTGTATCACTGCATTGCAGAGAAATTTGATGGTACTGAATAAAAGAAAAATGAAAGATCTGTAGTTTCCACACTGCAACTCGTTTTATATGAACTCTGGAATAAACAAACCCATGTGCACCCTTAAAGAAATGATGCTGTTTTGATATACTAACTTAATATATAACTTAACTTGACATATATATATAAAAAAAACTTAACACACAGAATATGGTCTTTATGCTGTGGCTATAAATACCACTGTATGCATTTGATTGTGCAGGATGTGCCCTAACTGGAACATCTGCCTTGTAGGGATTTCCATGTAGCTGCAATAATGGCTGAGCTGTACATCAAGTGTTAAGGTCAAGAGGGGATGACGTAGAACACAACGGCTTCATTTTACTCAAGTTCACTCTAGCCTCATGTGCCCTGAGTCTCTCAATGCAATACCTTGTCACAATCAAAGGTTAATGCCTTAAAATGAAGCTGAGCTGACCTTGCTTTGAAAGTATGCCAATGATTAACGAAATGATGAAAAACTCTTATGGGAATAGTTTTTCTTTCATTGAAGCACCCACAGTTTAAAATAAAAAGGCCACGCTTGATATAAGATAAGATATTCTTATATTAGACCCACTGCGGGGAAATTCACAATATAGGAGAAAAAACAAGAGGTAAAACTCAAAGTTGAGCCTTAGCTGCAGTAACAGGATGTCACTTGTGCAGCGCTATCTTGAATGACTTGAATGACTATGAGTTGTTAACACAATCACATGAGGAGAGTGGGACAACTTGGAATTGTCCCAAGACCAGGTTCTGAACACCCTCCCTCTAGTTGAGGCATGTTTGGCACCAAGTGGCATGATTGTGTGATCAAATTGTTGACAAGAAACATCGTCTCACACCAATGTCTTTTACGCAAGACTGCTGCCGCTGCATTGCTCACCTCACCCCCTCCAATATCTTCCCTTCCCCCAACTCATCCTTCAGACACACACACAGATATATTTTTTCACCATGTACATGTTATTCAGGGCATTTTGCACAGAACTTGTCAAGAGGAACAGATGTCATTATCAACAGAGATAAAGAATCATTACTTTGACAGCTTTACAAACAGCTATGTCACCCCGAGTGTGGAAGATAAATGACTGCATGTTGTCTCGTGATGATCTGAACTGTAATTTTTGTGCATGTGCAAGCACATATAGCCGACTTTTACTGTGTGGTCGTTATTTTCAGAGAGTTGCCCGTAACCACTGTTACGTTAACCTTCATGCGGTAGGAAGCACGTCCTTGACAGTGAGACCCACTGGGGGGAGAGGAAGAGGGCAAGAGCGGGAGAGGGAGACAGAAACTGAAAAACAGAAAGAGAGACAGAGGGACGGAGCAGCTGGAAGGGTGAAGGAGGTAGAGGTGCTTTATTATTTGAACCTTGCCACACCATAGGCTGTAAGCCATGAGATAGATTTAGCAAGAAAACTAAAAATGCATGATATACAGTACCTGTACATGAAAATAAAAAAAACACAACACCCACTCACACTAATAGGATGAACAAGCTGCAGCTCTACATTACACAAGCACTCGTATATCTTCCAGTCTCCAAGCAATACAGTTGCACATTAATGAACCATAAGGTGTTAGCTCTGAATAAGATTAGGTGCTTCCCTTTCCTGTTTGTTTGCATTAACAAAACATATAATTTCTCCACCACTCACGAATGTATCTTTCTTGTAATTAGAGAGAAAATGAAATTAAACTGTTCATTTAAATACGCCTCAGTTTTTTTTTTAAAAACCATCTCAAGAAGTAATGGTGGTGCTTGCAAAATATGTATAGATAGATAGATGGCTATCCATCCGGTAGATATTTCAGTCCTGGCGAAAGCGGTGGACTGACCAGCTGCAAGACACTAAATGGTGAACAGGTAACCATGGAATCCCGCTGGACCGTTGTGAATTGTGAATTACTATTTTATCAAATCTATCAGTGAGCCTTAGTTTGTTCAACATAAAGACCAAGCAGTTTTGTAGCCGACTAACTTGCATGTGCCATGTCACGTGGTTGTCTGAAAAGCTTTCTTTTAAATTCTAAAACAAACACATGACGAGTATATGATGAGTAGAAGAAAATCCTTATCGTTTCTGGATGATTCCACGGATGGAATGTTTATTGCCAACACCGCTGAATCAACCAGCCAACTCTCTCCTCGTTTCCTATTTTCCATATTAATAGGCCTCCCAAATGTTTTTGGATGCCTGGCCCACATAATTATATATGTATGCATTTGTATGCATGTATGAAATCATATTAGGAACAAGGTGATTGCTTATATCCTCAAAATTGCTTTTCTGACACCAGATGAAAAATCACCTAAATCATTTTCAAAGATGGTAGGAAAAACTAGGCTGGTGTGACAAATGCCAAGGCAACCTGAACGTTTGAACAAGAATAAATACACACTTAATCTTAATAGTTAGAAAAAAGGTAATATATCCATCTACAGTATATCTAGTAAAAAGCTTGAATATTCAAATATAATTTCAGGTTATGTTTGAGACTATGGAATGGCTTACTGATTGGCTGATGGATAGTAATTATTTAGATCCTTCCCTAATATATCACAAGTCAGTTTAACTGAGACAAAATTAAAAGAACTCATGCAATGTAATTTTGTTTGCATGTGCCATCATTCACTTTTGGCAAACGGTGCAATCAAGAAGTCTAATCTCACATTTTAGCATTGTAGATCAACATATTAGATCTAAATTTAACAATGACTATGGGGTTAAGTGCTGACCCACAGATGTAATTTGAAGTTGTATGCATTCCCATCAGATTAATGGTGCAGAAATTGTAGCCGTTTTGTGCTCTATGGACTGATACACATGGAAATGGGAGGAAGCCCAGAGAGGCTATTTCAGCATATGCAACTAGTGAACAACTTTCACAGGATTGAATGGGAAGTCATCTTTGAACGCGTTATCCAGCTCTCCCTAGTGCTTCCGTTAAAACTTAAAAAATGTCTTAAAATCTCTAAATCTGTTGGTATGAAACATCTGGAGCACGGTCCAACCACGAGCAATCAGTTACGTAAACGGTAAATCACTGCAGCAATTAAAGCATAACTTTTGAATTTCATGAAGATATACTGTGTACTTTTTAAATGTAGGTATTTGCATGAATACTATTTACTGTGAAGTACATTTCTTCATATATGCAAACCTAAATAAAACTGTTTAGAATGAGATAATATCAGATTATCATAACCCAACGGATTATTTTCCAATTTATTTACTCTTAATTTAGTAGCAGCTAAATATGTAAGAAGTAGTAGTGTGAGGTACAACCCTTTCTAATTGCATCATGGTAAAGCTCCATATCACTGACTTTGCGAGACAATAACTTCCCAGTTCACTTGTCTGCATTCTTCCAAAATAAAAAAAAATAGAGTACACAGTTCAGCTATTAACCACACACTTTAAGCTAAAAGCGCTTTTGCTGTAGTAGAGCAAGAACAGAGGCTCATGGAACCTCCTGACTGCACTCAACAAGGCCAGGATGGAGATGTCAAATAGTACAGTACAACATGTTCCCATTCTGCTGCGTGATTAATGCACAAATGTAAGCTATATTGTCATGCCAAATCTCTGCTTCCCCCTTCTGCTCCCACACCCACTCTTTCTTCTCTGTGTAATAAAGTTCTGATTAGGGAGCATGTTATGATTTTATTACAGTGAAATCTGTGCAAGCTAAGGGAGGATGGAGATTAGAGGCTTTGTAAATGCATTTCCCAGTAACCCAATCATTCTCACTTATGTGCGTCTAAAATTGGATTCATAAATTTCTACAGCTCCAAGACCTGCGTTGATTGATCAATGATTATTGGCCTATAAATGGTGATTAATGCTAATTGCAGGAACACTGGACATTGTGCATCATTTTCAAAATGATAGATATTGTGGCTTTAATGCTCCCACCAGGCTTAAATAAGCAAAAAAAAGGACTGGATGTACTGGCTGACTCTGTTGGGGTTCATTGGCAGTTGTGGCCAGTTGGTATTTTAGAGGGATCGATTAAATAAGTCCCAAAACTAAGAGCATTCATTTCAACACTGGCCAGCCGCAGGAAAAACAGAACAGGAAGCCAAGTGTTACAGCTCCTCTGACACATTAAGCATACAGTTACATATGTAGCAGGCTGATGTTGGTGCACAGCAGTATGTTCACGTTTAAGAGAAACAATGCACACTACATACTGACATTCTAGTCTGGTTTAACATCCAAAAATGCATACAGGTTTAGTAAAGAATTGTCAAGGTTATTCGGATACAAAGTATGACATATATGAAAAGTGCAAAACATCAAACCGCACAAGCTTCAAAAAAGCTTACATTTATATGTAAACTGGAGAAATTATTATTTATTGAAAGCAGCAGCGGGACCTGTCCTTGATGCTTATTGTGTCATGTCAGCCTATAAATACAGCATAACACATAGCCACAGGGACACACTTTGCCAAAAAGAAAAGCATTTGACTCAGCCAGTTGAAATGAAAAAGGCCATACTCTCTTTCATGTTAGTCTATATAATGTACCACTCTTATTTTGTTTTCATAGAAAATTCATACCTTCATTTTTTCTTGCATCAAGCAGTTTTGTCCATAACAGGTACCTTTGTTTGGCTGTGAAACACAGGTAATTTGAGTAGTTAGGGAGTAGTGTTGTATGATGATTGCATCTGCATCACATATATAGGGCACTGTTACCATCAATGCAAAAATTATCATCACCGCATAACAAATGCAGTAAATGTTTACAAACTGAACAGTTTAGCTGTTTTATTGAAAAAAAACAATATCAGTGTGAACACCAAGGAATTTGTGGATTATTTTGCCTTTATAGAGAAAATACCAAATTATTTTAGGACAATATGGGGATCCAGGATTGGTATCACAGAATAACTGAATCCTGGTCGACCTACAACAAGAACCACAACTAGAGGGGTTGAAATTTTTAACACTGAAAATTGTGGATTTCAGGCATAAGAAGCATGAACATGAAAACACAGCGGCAGCATGTCTGGTGTTCCTGTACGTCTCCTAGACAAAGCTTTTAACAGTCTTAACTGTACCAAATGTTTTGTTTATCTTCTGCACATATACAGTGGATCAAAATTACAACCTCAGGACAAAAAAAAAATAAAAATAAAAATATTTATTAGATCTGTGCTCATTGTATGCATCCTCAGATTGTAGCTCTGTATCGTCTGAAGGGGATTTGGAAGGGTTCACAAATGTATTGGTGTTAAAGCATTTGTAACCTATACATTATGGGGAACATTTTAAAATCCAGGACTATGTGTAAAATACATACTGCTGCTTTGCTTAAGTTCACTGTATATCTCAAGTCAATCACATGGCTGATTGAACATGCAGAATCACCTTTAACCCAGTGTACAGTATAGTACACATATATAGAGAATGCAACTATCACTATGCGTGCTATAAATGTATGTGCAAAGCGCTCCGGTGAGGCAATAACAACGTGGGCATGTAGAAGCTCCGTGGTGTTAAATGAATGATACATATAGTTGCTCTCAAAATGATTCTAACCCCACTGCAAATTCTGACAAATTGACAAGCTTGAATAACTTGTGCTACTGCATATATGAGAAGAATTTCCAAGAGGTTTGACAGGTTTGGTAGTGTTTTCTCAATACAGGATCAATGCTGTAATCTTTAATTTTGCATTAAATGATTAGCACCGCCCAAACCTATATGAAGCAAAGAATTATGGGCATTGCAGTGTTTAGCCATTGCATTAGTAAAAGTCCTTTAGTCTCATATCTTGCTCTATTGCTGTAAGGACAGTCGAAATGTACCAATCATTTTTACTGTGTTGGCTAAGAACATAGTTCACAACTTTTCCCACTAATAAGGTTGTTGCTGGTCTACAGTGAAGAGAGGCTTGAGCATAATGTATTTGTAATGTGTTTGTCTGCCGGCAAGACAGCTAGAAGTTGGAATGTGTTTCCTTTGTTTGTGTTTTCTTCTGTTTCGCACTAAAAAAAAAAAAATTACCAACGTGGGCACTCCTTTCACTGCAAATAAGGCACATAATAAAGCATGAAGCCCTCACTGCTATAATGCATGGGCTTGCGCTTTATTTGAAAACTGAGGAACTTAGAATCATATTTTCCACTCTTAAGCAGCAAGTAATTGATTTACACCTAGACTCTGCAGTCTACATAGAGGACTTTGCAGCATGCCTTCCTTTAACTCACTGAAACATTAGGGAGAAGCAGTGTCACATAGTATAGTGGTTTAGTGAGTCCATTAACCGTTGTCCCAATATAATCTTAGCAGTCACTTTTAACACATAATGAGCATATATACATTTTCAGTTTGCCTTTATCTCTGATTTTTTGTGTAGCGTATAATAGAAATGCAGTTTGAAACAAACTACAATAAAGAAGCAACTTACTTGACCACATGAGATGTTAATAAATGGTGTCTTCATGGCTCACTGCAAGCACTTAAAATGTTGCATTTCTCATTTTTTGTCATTTAAATCCTGTAGCCAACTGAAATACAGTTGAATAACTATAAACAAAGCTGAAGCATTATGTCCACATTTTTCATTAGCTTTGTGGTGGGCTAAAGCTAACAAGATTTGTGACTCAACCCGCACACTCCCCAAAAAATTCTTGCAGCACTTCTTGTAAAGCCAAAATCTTGACTGGCAAAGCTCCAGCATTAGTAAATCCTTCACGTCTTGGCAACAAAGATCTCTGCATAGTTGAAATCTTGCCCACCTCCAATTTTGTACCCTTCTTCTCTACACATTGTTGCTCTTCTATACGCTACATTACCTGTTGTAAAATCCATCGGACCCACCCGTTCTTGCAACGAATGAAAAAAGAACAACTTTGTGCCTGGTGCCCCTCATTAGATGAACTGTTATACTGTAGCGCAGGGGGGCTGATTGCCTCAGCAATGCTGTTTGTTAATCTGATCATGTTTGTGTTTGGAGCCGAGCAAACAAGCTGCCATAAACAAGCTGAAACAGTGAGCCAAACCTGCTCTCCGCAGCTACAAACCACGCACACACACACACGCCTTTTCTCCAAGGCTAAATAATGAAGAACGGAGGCACATCGCTTAGGTGATTAATTATCCATGCCACCAGATGGGACGATGAGCAAAAAGTCAGAATTTCTTTCTTTTTTTTTTTCCCCTAAATGCATTTCAGAGTGAGGATTCGATTGGGGCAATGACAGCCATATGTTGATGGATGACGACGGGCTAGTATTAATCAGAAATACAGATATGGGATTTTACCAGGACAGAGGACTGTACATGTGAAAGTGTGTGACTGTTTGTCTGTAAATCTACAGAAACACCAGAGTGTACACTCCAAAAGACTAAAATAAAAAAAGTCAACTCTTAAAATGTAAGAATTTAGGAAAAGAAAAAAAGAATTTAAGCCATCAGATTTTACCTAATGTATTTCAGTAATTAGAATATGTATCATAGCTCTCACATTTTAGGCTCTTTACCGAGCCATTTTGGATCTATGTATTAATAGCTAATTCATCACATGCATCATGCAATGAAATATCAAATTCTTTAAAAAATGAATGAATTAAGTTCTACTTTTTGCCATTTGTATTGGTGCCTAAATACCTTCTTTTGCACCATGACTCTGCCTAAGCAATCAAACTATTAACAATGTATGAAAAACTGTCAGTCAACTCTGCATTGAAAATTTTATCAGAAAAAAAATCTACAGCAGGAAGAAAGTGCACACATTTGTATTAATCGCTCTGCTTCTCTTTTTGTGTCTGACAATCTGTGTTTGAAAAGACTGAAACCAAAGGGATAGGATCTTGCCTCAGGGGATGGGTACACATTAGGGGCCACTAGGCTGGCTGGGCAGAGAGAGAGGTTCAGGTCATATCCCTCATTAGATGGGTGTACATATCAAACATCTACACTCTTAAGCCCTACCATGTTTCTTTTAAAGCCGGCTAAAAAAATTCATCCAAAATCTAAAGCACCATTGCTATAAGGATACCGTATGATTACATGCGAGGTGCAACGAGAGGAAATTCGCTTCGCTGTAGTAAGTGAAGGCAAAAGTTTGACCATCTGTCAGATTTCACACCGTTTACATCGAAATTTAGCCCTTCAAGACAAGAAGGGTCATTCCGCACCTTTATCATATCTGTTACCACCATCTTATCATTCACAAGACAGCCTGCCCCTACCACCTCTGAACTGTATATTTAACACCCACGTGTCTCTGGTGAAACATTTCCCATAAGTCTCACACACTGCTATGTGTACATTGAGTTAAGAGAAGAACTGCTGAGCTCAGCACACATGTTGTTCCATGCATTGCAGTGATATTTCCTTTAAAACTGGATCACATTTAGCAGTTACCCTTTCCTGCATCTTTCAATATAAAAGTGCTGCAATTCAAAACACAAGTTATATAAAGTTTATGTTGGGTCAAGGCCACAATGTGTCATCAAGATGGAGACCGCCAGCCTTCAAAAAAAAAAAAAAAGAAAAAAGTAGTCATGAATATAAATGAATGTAATCCTGGGTCAGAAAGATACTTGTTATTCAATCCTTGTCCCTCACCATCCTTTGTTCTCTTTAAAACTACCTCCTTTAAAGCTTTAAGTCAATGAAGATCTTAATTTAGTGTGTTTTGAAAGACCCTCATGTCAATATAGTTGTCTTACAGATGACAGAAAACTAGTTTTTCTTTTAAAAACTTGAAATAGAGCTGTGATCAGACTACCAGCTCTGTCTTTTTGGTGACACTGACAGGCTGATGCATGATATTTAAAACTTAAGCAATATTGGCCCACGGTATGCTAATGTCTTCACCGTTTCCCACTGAAATGGCAGCTTAATGTTTGTGGCTAAAAATCGGTGTGGTCTGAATTTAAAAAAAGAGGACGTTGAAGTGTTATGTATATAAGGTGGAAAATGAAATTCAGTCGGGTGGCAGGAAGAGCGACCTCTTCACCTATTGATTTCATTCTGTCTGAATGGCAGATCATCAGGGTGTGAGAAGCACATTAATTTTGAAAAGTGTTAAGAGCTCCGTTTGACAAACTTTTGACATACAGTAGCTCACACTTAGACTTATACAAAGCCATTTCAAGCCGTTTGTCTTTGTTTTTAACTGAACTCGATACTAATTTATAAAGCTGACACTATTTACACCTCATAAATACTATATAGTTGAAAGTAGGTTCATGCTAACTGCCCTTAGATCACATCTGATTTGCCATTAAATGAAAGCAAGACAAGACTGATGAGTGACTAATATTTCTGAGTTGTAGAGAACATTATGAAAGCTATTAACATGCATTTACAGACATAGTTTGACATTTTTGCAAATGTATTTGTTTGCTTTCTTACCAAGAGTTAGGTGAGTAAATCTATACTGCTCTCGTATCTATCTGGCAGATTAGATTATCTTAGTTCAGTCAAAACATAAGAAAATCCGCCTTCCAATGTCTCTAAAGCTCACTAATCAAAATGTTGTTGTCGCAGTGGGGTTGCCAGGCAACAGACACAAAAAATGGGATACAAGGTGCCTCAAGGATGTTACTGCTCCTGACCAAAAAAAAGAGTCTGGTACATAACCTTAACTGCAACTTTTTTTGTAGAAATAAAACAAATTTGATATAAACTGTGTTACTCTGACCAGATCCCCAGTTTAAAAGCTTTATGCTAAGCTAAGCGAACTGATAGCTTGCTGTAGCCGCAATATTATTCCTCCCCTCATCTAAGTCTATGGACGAAAGCAAGGAATCCACAATTTGAAAAACGATAAAGAAATGAGATAGGCTAAAAAAGTGCATTGTTAAAGGGAAACCGTATCACGTTTTATATGTGGATGTCCAATCAGTGTTTATGTTAAACAAAATCAATTGAAGCAAAAAAAGAACTAAGAGCGCGCTATACTGACAGAGAAAGCAGAATTCTCCGGCCGGCAGAGTCATGGAGGCAGTGCCTACATGTACCAGCAGGCATTGCCCTCAAGCTGCTGCCTCACCTCTCTCCACTTTATTCCTTCAGCCATATACTATACTATGGCTCGAATGAGTACCACTGCATTTTCGAGTCGGCCAAAACACTGTAAAATGCATCCTCGTCCATATCATTCCCTGCACTCCATGCCATTTCATTGCTGCAAACGTTGCTGAATCAGAAGCTGAAATGGTCTGTAGTTCTTCCTTGCCCCCAACTGCTGTACATGCAGTAACTCAGTGTACATGTCAAATGACAGTGCTGGTCCGGGAAAAACAACAGATTTCGCAGCAGGAGAAGTTGTCATGTCATGGTCAATATAACACGCACTGAGGTATTTATTGCTTCAATTGCCATTATTCACAATCAACACATTAACAAAAAATGTGGTGAAATTTCCCATTGCATCCGTCGACGCTATGCAAGTCATCAGTTTAAAAAGATCATTTATTAAAACACCTGTCGTGGAGAAAACAATTCCCAAACAACATGTGCTACAGCACAAGTCTCTGAAAACCAAACACACACCGCACTTAGCGTACAGTGAGTAATACTGCTATTGGATGTGCCTGATAGCTGTATTTACCATTGTGCAGCTGTGACGTTCAGCTTGTGATAAACCCGTTCTGACACGGCTCTCTTGATGTATTTGCTTTTAAGTGAAACCTCTTACCATTATAGAGTTCAGATATGGGCCGCTTCCCCAGAGCACAGAACTGGTGAGAACAACTGAAACAGAAAATGTTGTCATTTCTCACTAATTCTGTTAACACCCCAAAGAGACAGTGTGTGTACAGGAGTGTGTGGCCATAGCTTTGCTGTGTTTGGATCCATTGGTCTTATTTAGTTAACGCTATCTCTTGTACTCGTACTGTGCAGACTTTCCAGTATGTAGTTGGCTTCCTCCTAGAGTGACATATTAGGCATATTTACAGTAGCTTTAGTGTGACAATAGTCATTGGCTTGGATGAATAACATTATCAAAGCCCTGCAGAGCTGCAGTCATTTTGTGCTATAAGACAGTCGTACCTGTTGACAGTGACATCTCTCACAGAAGCAACACTTAAATGGATGAAAAAATAAAGCCCTGTGCTCACTGTGTACTCCAGGCATAATTACTCATGACTCATCTTTAACTCCAGTACTTTTATGCAGCGTGTTGAATATACTGAAAGAAGAATTTTGCACAGAAGTTTTCACAGACAACTGATGAACTTATGTCTGTGTGTGGTTACTTTAGGTGCAAACTTCCACCGCCAGAATGCCTGACTGAATGAGGAGTGTCTTTTCAGCTGTTGAGGGGTCAAACATACATGTATGGAATAGATCGACATGTGGGAAGACTGTCTTTATCAACAGTTTACAAAAAAAGTGATACAGGATGGATGTCCACATAGGAGGAGCAAAGTTTCACAGCCCTGTCTCCAGACATTGCCACCCCAACAGACTATGAAAACAGAAACCCAAAGGCTTCTGTTTTTTTCTAGTTTTTTGTTACTTCTTCTTGGTTCTCTCTGCTCCTTGTTCAGTCCCCTGCTCTGGTGTCTGTGGATTTCTTGCCAAGTTTTTGTTGTTTTATTCACCTTCTTCATCCTCAAGTTGTGCCTTGGAGCCTCCTTGCTCCAATGTCCCTGCCACGCAGAAGCCGCACTCCCAGCGCAGTCTTGGAACCAAGAAAGTGCTGATGGCCGCCCAACCATCCAAGATGGTTCTGACCTCACAAGGCCAGAACTAAAGAAACTGACTCCAGTCTGTGTTTCAGAACCAAAAGAAAGCGCTCTGGCTTGCAGTGGACGAACGCTCCCCCTGCGTACCGTCATCCTGATTGGGTGGCTAACCTCACCACCCACCATCTGCTACACAGTTTAATTAATGACTGAATGAATTTATGAACGAATTAATCAAATAATTTAATTTCATTCAAATATACAAATATACATATGAGGACGTGCCTCGTATATTTGTTCTTTTGTTAGCAGCTGTTTAGTGAGTGAAACACTTATTTGATAAAGAATCTGATTCTGTTAGTGTATGTGGAATATTATGGCCACTGTTTTTAGCCAAGACCTTTAAAAACTTCAGTTGAGACTAAATTGATAATCGATAATTAAATCAATAATATGGCCATCAATTTATCTTTTTAATAGGAGTGGTGCCCCCAAGGTTAAATCCTGCATTTTTCTATAAATATTGATCATTTCTGAAGTGAGAGTAATTTCCTTAATTCCTCTTGATGTGCTTGCTAAAGATTTATGAAATTTTGAGCCATATACTCTACATTTACTAATTTAAACACCGTGATACTTGAGACATACTATTTTCTGTAGAGACTAAATGGCTTGAAGTATAGTCAGTATTAACACATTTTCTTTTTTCTAATTTTTTACAAGGATATCATGGTAGATTGATTGTAGTGGGGAATTGTTGGCAAACACAAATTAGTTGTCATCACCAGTCACAAACATGTCTCCTAATTAATTCTTCATGAAAAATACATAGACGTGAGAGCAATCAAAGTCACTGTTTGTTTGGGTTTAAGTCAGGCAGCTGGAAGAATAGATAAATGTGAGAGAGGGATGGGTGTGCTGTCCTGAATTTCTGACAGCCACAACAATAACAGCTTTTGCTTGTTCCCCTGTCACTTACTGTGGCTGACAAGTTGTTCTAAAATCCAGCACTAACAACGCAAGACTGCTGCTCACATTGAGCTCCGTTCACTTCGTTTTTTTCCCACTCTCTTGACATCATCATCACACAAAAACACTCACACACCACAGTTGCGTGTACAGAAAATTTGTACAAATAACTACATTGAAAAATACTTCAGAATACAATTTGGCACTGAATATACATGTCCAACGTTGATTGTTCTTTATTTACATGGAGCTGTGTCTTACAGGAGTTTAATAAGCTTGAAGAATCTACAGCAGGGCTAGCAGTGTTGTGCAGCTGTATAGGTGTAGCAGTGCTAAATGCCAACATCTTCATGCTAATAGGCTCACAATGACAATGATAGCATGCTGATGTTAAGCATGTAAAACTTTTATCATGCTCATTGTTATTTGGTGTCTTAGCATGCCAACATTTGCTTATACAGCTGAGGCTAATAGGAATGTCATTAGTTTTGCAGGTATTTGTTCATAAAACCAACGTATTGGAGACATTAAAGTATTGACATGAGATGGTGGCAGAGGAAATGGAACAATGGTCATTGGGTCACAAAAGTTAGGACTATTCCTCATCCTTGTACCAAATTTCATGGCAATCCATCCAGTAATTGTCATTACTGTAAAAACTAAACTTGCTGGTGAAGCCAGAGGTCAAGTCAAGGTCTCCCCACATTCAGAAAGAATTATCCTCTGGGAACAATGAATATCTGTACAAAATGTCATTTCAATCCATAATTGTCTACACAGCCGTTTGGTCTCACGTGTCTGACACGCCTCTGTTTTAACCAAAACTGCCATCGCACGGGCCCAAAGTGGCCCACTATCTGCTTCATTCATGGCCACAAACGGAGGTGTATCTTTTAGACTTGTATTAATCATTACTATAGATTTTTTTTTTCTGTTCTACATGGATAACAGTGATTTTGGTTTGGGCTCTGAGTGTGACCTACACTGCATACTGTGTATGCTTCCTGACTGATGACTAAAGCTGCTGCTGATCTGCTAACATGCCGCTTTTGCTCTGTAGGATCTGTAGACATGTAATAGTTGCCATATTTCAGTGTGATGAACCAGCCGAGCGTTGCCATCCTTACAGCCATGTTGTTAGCATTGCTGAAAACCTGTCTCACATGTAGATGTCAATTAGTACACCCTTCAAATGTAAAAGCTGGCACAGCATCCCAGATGTGATGTATCCATCTGAATGCAGCTTCTATTGTAGCGCAGTGCTTCAGCTTGATCTCAGACTGACCTGAATACTGTGGACTAAACTGAAGTGTACAGGCATCGGTTCTTATGAATAGGGGTGGAGGGATACAGACGTGGGTAAAAATAAAAAAAATTTTAAAAAAAGATTGCTCTGTGAAGTTTTGATCATGTGGTGGTTTAAAGGGAGCACCAAGTGGTGTACAGGGAATAAAGAGACAGGAGCAAAGACAAGTCTATGTTAACAAGTCTATGTGATGACAGCAGAGTAAACACACTTTGTTCCATCTATATTGACTTTCATTGTGCAGTGAAACTTGTTTTTATCTGTACAAATGACAATAAAGACGACTCAATTATATTTACATTTTCCTCATTTGGATTCTTAGCAGATTTTATTTGCCCTTAGCTTCAACTGCGGCTAAGAATGCCTCATTAACCTCATGAAATATCATCCATTTCTATTTGTTTATTGTTCACCTAACATTTTCTGTTTTGTAACTGCTCAGCTGTGATGGTGTTGTTATTGTTCTGTTTGTGAGGATACACATGGTAAATCATGCTTTGAAAAAGTTCTTTATTTCCATACAAAGCCACTGTGGTGAGTAAGATCCGAGCAAGACAAAAACAGGGTGGATTTATTAGGGCCGGCAGCAATAAAAGTGAATGAAGGAGTAAAATAGTAAGAATAAGAAGAAAAACAAGGCAGTGGCTGCTCTGGGAGGCATGTAATGTCTGAGGAGTAGTTTCAGAGGCTTAGCTGGGAAGTGGACAGAAAGGATTCAAAAAAAAAAAAGCAAAACACTGCCTTGGGGTCTGATTTGGTCCATTGACTTTGTCGAGAATGACTACGGATCCCTATCATAGATTGGGGTTTGACCACACAGTGGTTTGATTTGAAAATCACCAGATGGAGAGACTGTGCGCTCATCTCTGAAACATGAAACGTTTTAAGAGTTAACTTCAAGTCTAGTTCAACCTGGTACTTCAATTGGCTGAGGCATTTACTACGAAGAGCAGAAGGTCTCAAAAGGGCCATGATGTGCCAAGAGTCTGCAGCTTTTCACTCATCCTCCACACTGATTTCTCTAAATGCAGTTTTTCTTATTACATCCATGATCAACAGCTTTAACAAATAAAGCTGTTGCTAGTTTAAAGTAAATTATCGGCCGGTTCACGTCAGAGACACTGCCATCCCTGGAGCAGTGGCTAGAATAATCTTAATTAAACTACTCAGAATCGTTGGATAAACCACTTGAACAGATGTCACTAACAACACCTGAATGTGTTCCTTAGGACAGTGTGCATTTGAAAATACAGCAGATACATCTGTAATGGTTTTGGTAAACACCATCCACATCAGTGCTACCCGTCTTCCCTCGCCACAATCATTTCCTCCAGCTTATGTATGACCACCGCGGAAGAGAGCGGGTGTCTTACATCAGGAACTACAAACTAAAAACCAACCCGAGACACACCCACATGGAGACTCTGGGAATACTTGTGCAGAGGTGATATCAGTAATAGGGGTATCTGAGTCGGGTCAACGTGGCACTGTCACGCTAAACATACCCACAGTTAGCCAACGCCAGAGGGTCCCCCAGAGCCCGAGGCACACTATTAACCCACTCGTAGGGCCGCTGGGCAGTCGGGGGATTTAGCCCAGAGGAATATGTGTGTGTCTGAAGGTGCATGCATATGAGTACAGTAGAACCACAAATGAGAGGAACCAGATGAATGTGAGACTTTGCGAATTTCGGCACACCGCACATGTGCAAATGTGTGTGGTTATGCTTCCATGTCAATAGAGGCGACCCCTTGTCTGGAATGTGTTCACAAATGCAGTCGGATGAATGGAGCTGAGGGGTCGGAGTTGAGCTGTGACAGTGGCAGCTGTCAGCACTGTGGTGTGTGATGTATGAGCTCATCTGTCACTACCACTCCCTTTCTGTGGAGGGGGTGGAATAGTAATCCAACATCATTTCCAATTCTTCCCTCAGCCAATTCCTATCCTGATATATATGTGAGATTTATTGTTTCTTGTTCAGTTTAATTAGCGTCTCTTCTCTTTTTTCCCCTTGTTTATATGTTTGCAGAGATGAGTGAGACTGGGTAAATATTGGTACTTTCTTATTTGGCTTTCTCCATCTTTGTGAGTATTATGATGCAAGTGTTTGCCTGTAGATGGGCTAGACAAGTGAGAAAACATGGGCATGCAATCACAAGACTGAAAGTGGGAAATGCATTACTTCAAATCTGTTTCAAAGGCATATGAATCATTAAGGGCTAAGTTGTTGCAGATGTTGGCAATAAATATATTTAGATTTAAATATAGTTTCTAGGCTCACTCATCTGAATAAGTTACATGAAAAAGAAAAACACGCACATATTCATATGCGCACACTCCCTGGCCAATGCACAGCCTCCAGGGACTCAGACTGAAAAGCAGGGGACACACTGATGCCACAATGCCAACATGCTGCCAGTTGGCCACACCTGAGTCAAAAACCACGGAGGATGAGACACAGCTGCAGAGCTGAGACACTACGACACACATACATGGTGTGTGAGAGTGTTTGTGTAAAAGACTGAGATAAAGCCCTGGGGATGCAATAAAAGAAAAAGAATGCTGACGCAGAGAGCTCAAATGTCTCAAAATAAAATTAATTCCTTGCGGGCCAAAGTTGCTGATGTTCCGAGGACTTTACTCCTTTCCGATCTATACCCTTATGTCTCGATTCTTAGGTAGTTAAAATAGATCTGCATAACGGATTTAAAAACAAAAAGTTTCTCTAATAAGTGCTGCTCAGTGAGGACACAGTTGGTGACAATGCACTTCCCAGACCTCCAGCTACCCACGTTGTTTGATTCTCTGTGCAGGGAATAGCAAAAGCCTCGCGTACTGTATGTCTTTGAGATTAAGTGCAATAGTAGGAGATGTGTTACCTCATGTCCCTTTACTTACTCCCCCTGGGGCCCACTGAAATACATTGAGGAGTCATCACCAGGATCCCTTTATGGCTTTCCATTCTGTCCTCATGAATTACATTTCACATAATTTCCATCTTTGTTCATGCATGGTGGTGCCAAGAGCTCTACGTCTAGCATGTGTATAAATCAAAGAGCAGTTCACCGTTTGGGTTAAGGTTGCCAGATACAAGCCATCGTTAGAGTCGTGCTTTAAAGTATGGACATGGCCGTTCGTCCTACACGGCGCCAAGAGCACGTGCACGGGCCATCGCAAAGCGGTGCACATAAGCATGTTTTATATTGCTAGTTCTAAGCCTCACCATGTTTACATCAATCATGTTAGAATGGAAGACAGCATTCAGCCGCAGTGTGTTGTGTATGTTCAGCAGGTATAGACAGAGCACAAGCTTTTGTATTTCAGGGGATAATTATACCTCCTAGTATGCTACATATGCTAGCTAGCTGCGACTGAGCAAGTCCAAGAGTAACAACTGACAACAACTGGCAAATCAATCATCCGTAATAAAGCTCTTCCTCTTGTTGTGATTATTTGCTTGTGTTATTTTTCTTTGTCCTCTGCAGAAGGTTGTGGGTCATCCTATGGAGTTCCATTGCAAGTGCCAGACCACTTTTGTTTTGGTTTGCATTTGAAGGGCTACAGAATAATGCCACCCACATCGACTGTGAGTCATGCAGCAAACACATGTTTGCATAACTCAAAATAATTGCAAAGCATCTATCTCCAAAAATCTAGTTATGCCCTTCTCTCCCTTCTCTCTTACCCTCTACTTGAGATTACAGTGAAAGACACAAACAAGAAAACCAATAAATTGCAGGCCTCTGAGACCATCACAACAGAACTACACATCATGAAATGATATTAACAGCGCCATGCAATTCTCTTTGAGGCGAGCAAGCTTACTATGCACAACAATCAACCTGACACTTATTCAGAAAGAGAAAGAAACAGTAACCACAGGCATCTATCTGTGACCAGTATCCACAGATGCCTGTGGGATTTGCAGAATCTTGAGGCTGCCCCCTAATTAACTGTATTCTTCTCTAAGAAATGCTTTTTGTTTGTGAAATGTTGCTTCCGCTTCTAATCTTTTGAACATAATAGTCTTCCCTTCCAACTGGCTTAATGGCAGGCAAAGGTGTGGTCACAGTGACCCTGGCTCGTCTCTTTGTCGTCACGAGTTAATGGGACGTTGCCGTTAGCAACACAAGCACCGCTTTTTCATTGCAAGTAGAGGGGAAAAAAATGAAAGTTGCGGGCTGGCAGGGAAAAATGCGACGTGGCAAGGAGTGGGATGGTGGATGCTTCAAGGAAATGCGCTCTGTGCCACTGCTGTCAAGTGTAGGTGTGCGCTTTTCTCCTGTTTTAAACAAAGTATGCTGTTGAAGACCGAGTCATAAAGTATCCCAAAGGCCATACACCGTATTTTACTGTTGGTCCAGGGTGGCGGAATTCATTATTTTTTTGATCCTTCAGGCTTCTCTGTGTCTCCATCACTCTGTCTTGTGTGCAGCTGATGGTCTCTGAGGCAGCAAAACTCAGTGTTAATGCATCACTACCACTTGTCAGGCCTGTTGGAATAGATTTTGAAGAGGATGTGAGAGGACACAGTGCTAGAAGAAATGAAGAACCCAAGGCCTACAACTGTGGCCTTATTGACAGTGCAAAGCCTTCACAAATATCTCGCTGCCTTTCTCAATGCCGCATTTCTGTGCACACACAAACTACCACAAAAACAAACCACAGTTTTATGTTAATGGTATATAACAAGAAAAACAGGGATAGGGCATTTGCTTTGGCATAGAAAACTTGGGGGGGGGGGACATTTTGCTCTAGACAAGTCAAACTTTTGTAAATCTGAAGTGAATTTTGGTGCCAAATGCATCTGCTGCAATCAAAATAGCTTAGGATGTTGGCATTGCATCTATATTCAGCCATAAATATCTGAATTAACACTCACACTGTGTTCCCTCAGAAATCGAAATTTCAACAGTTTTCAGCTCCAAATTCACTAATTAGACTTCTTCATTTCATGCCAAAATAAACCGTACGCTATCCTAGATTATCAGTTTGAATGCTCATGCCTTATTTCGCACTGTAAATAAAAAAGTTAGTGTCAAGCTGTTAAAACAGCAGCTCCTCGAGCATACAGGTCTGGGGAAATATATCACAAAAAAATGGGTTGACATGACCTTTGAAATTCTGAAGTAGCTATTTGATTGACTGTGGATGGATGGATTCCCAAACCCCACTTAAGGATACAGCACCAGAGATTAATAAAGTGATAAAAGTAACTCTGTTCATCATTTTTGTTTGCCGATTTGAAAGGCTGGAAGGTGCTGTGACAGAAAGGTTGTTAATCATCAAAACCAGCAGAAAATTTATTTTTTCCTACTCTGTACAAAGCTCATCCTCCTCTGTTTCTGTTCCTGACACCACTCAAGATCTTAACGATCTTCCTCCATCTTCAGCTGAGGCTGCAAACGCAGACAAGTGTTTTTCTTTCCTTGAGCTGGTCTCATCTTTCTTTCACAAGGGCCTTTTGTTGTCTTGCCCTCCTCTCATCCAATTTTTTTTATTTTTTATTTTTTTTTATTGTTTTAATCCTGCCTCACCCTCTCCTCATTTCATTCTCAGGCTTGATCCCTTTCCTACTTTTCCATCTTACCTCTCAATTTGCTTCAATTCAGTTCTTTTCCTGCACTCCATTTCCACCTCCTTTAACTCTCTCCATATTCATCGCCTCGCCTTTGTCTTCGCTTTGCAGGCAGTCCCATGTCACCTCTTCAAAGTCTCCATTTCCTTTTCTTGTCGATATTTGTGTCTTGCCATTGTTTTACTGTCTATACTTTTGTACTTTAATCTGGCTAGCCGATATCTCCTGCATAGCTCCCTGAGGTCTGATGCCACCAGACAGGAGAGCTTTCCATTAATTCTGTTAATAATGGAGGTTTGATTGACAGGCTGCAGCTCACCTGAGCTCACATCTAGACATGCTAAGACTTTATAAAACATAGGTGAGGGAAAACCATAGGTGTTATTTGAGTTGATTGAATGAATAGCCTGAGGTGCCAATTCAGCAAATCTCAAATGCTTTACATTTGAACTTTGTGCAAGTGTGATAAAAATCCAAAGAAGTTGATTTATGGTTGATTAGATGTATCTAATAAGCTCCATTCAGGTATAGCTCATAAGCCACCCCATTTTTAGCAGTAAAAGCAGCAGAACTTTAAATTCAGTGATTCAAATGCTTCTTAGGATGTGTTCAACCCAACAACAGTTCTCTCTCTCTAACACAGGCCCTTTATTTGTTTCGGTGTGCTGATGCAGAAGGCTCCGGCAGAGGAGCAAAAAGGTGGTGCATCTTTTGCTGAAGCACAATTCTTTTTAATCTTGTTACACACTCCACTGGTCAAACAAATATGCAAGTGCAGAGGGGTGTACTGGAAAAGAAATTCAGCCCTGGACTTAGCCACTGGGACCGGCCTGGGGGTCAGGTCTGGGAGGTCTCAGAACAAGCCCGCAGTGCACACTTATTCCCATTCTGGATGACAGGCACACAGATGGTAAAGAGACAGACAGGTTTGGCTGGCTAGTAAAAACTTTGATTTTTTGACGGTCGACTGGCCAGCTGATGTAGTGGCCCACCAGGATTTGTCCCGGTATGCCAGATGGGAGTTGTAAAAATCTGGTCGTTGTCACACACAGTGAGTTTAAGTAAGACTAAAACCCGGGACGCTCAAATCAACACTGCCCACTTTAATACCCTGTAATTGATTCCATTTGGGAAGTTTGAGCACAACTGGTCAGTTCGTTTATGCAGGTTGTACTGACTGAGAGGGTTGATGCAGTAATTTGCTAAGAACCAACGATGAAAGCTACCACATTTGCTTTGATCTCAATGCATTCTTAGCCTCCAATATGTAGGTGCAATTCTGGCAGTTATCTGTTTAACTCACCACACTCCCTGATTTTCAGTGTCCATTCTTGCCAATTCGCTGTACATTATAAATGATATCCCTCACACGAGAAACTGTTTCAAATCGATTGGGCCTTTTATTTTGTGCTGGTCAGACATTCTGATAAATACATGTACGTATTGACAATCTTCTTTTCTCTTTTCTGTCTGTTTCATTTTTTGACATCCTGCAACTCTCTACCATTTTATTTAATTCCCTTAAGCGTAAGGTTCATAGCATAACAACCGAGTGCGCCCATCTCTCTTTTGTGTAACAAATAATCGCAATCCAAGAAAAAGAAAAACGGGCTCAGGTTGATATTATTGGTGCATTGTAGTCTTTTATCATGAAGCATAGTATGGGCAAGTTACGGTATTTGTGAGACCGTTTCAATTTGTGAAACAACAGTCGCATCTTTATGAAGTTCAACTTCAGTCTGCAGCCAAGTCACAAAATTAAAAAGTAATATGGCTGGTATTTACCTATATACTTACAACTGCCCTTATTCGGTAATCTATAATTCTGGCCTTGTGTTTGCCTGGTGAATCACGAATGGGATTAATTTTTCAAAATGTCAGTGGGTACAACTCTGTTAGAAAATTATGCTAATTATTTATAAAGTAAAATTCTAAAGTTAAAGAATAGCTTGCCAGAAACTGCGCAAGTGCTCCAAGCAAGATCATCATATGCAGTAGCCTTTAATTATAACTGAAGTATCACTTGTAAGTCACTTGATGTTTGATACACATTCCAATACACCTTTAGTAAACTGACTAAAATGTTTAGCGAGGTTTAAAGCTTCTCAGAAATGTTTCATTTTGGACTCAGTGTGGATTGATAAGTGGATCAAAGAGACCATCTGGTGATATCATCTGAAACAATGTTTTGATAAGAAAACTTTGTTTTTTCTCGTGTGTGTGTGTGTGTGTGTGTGTGTGTGTGTGTGTGTGTGTGTGTGTGTGTGTGTGTGTGTGTGTGCGTGCGCGCTCGATTTTGCTTCCTGATACTTCAGCAGCAGCAGCAGAAAACAGTATCTGAGTCAACAGCTCAGGTTTGGTTATATAACTTGGTTTCATTTACTGGAATATATTTGAAGTAATATTCAGCAGCAGTTGTGTTTTGTTAACGTGCTGATGATAAAAGATCAAAAGCTGTTGTTGTCTTTGTGTCGCTGGTGTTTTGTGTTGCATGTGCGCGTTGTGGCGTCTAAAAAAGGTTCAATCCTCTCTCTCTGTCCATCTCTTTTTGCCTGTTCGGCATCTCTGCAGTGGCACAGGGCATCAGTAAGGTGCTAATTAGATGCTGCAGTGGAGCATGGGACAGAGCGAGTGGACAATCACCACGGTGAGAGATAATTTCACACTCTCTGCCCGAACTGTCCAACGGCTGCTGCAAGCACAACTGGCAGAGAGGCCCCCGCTCAGTAATTCCACTCCAAGCGAAACTAAAGCAAACAAAACAACAAACAAACACAAAAAAAGACTGTGCACCAGGGTCCTTCACTGGAATAAACTTTACACCATCTGCTTGAACTCATCTGTGAAGACATTTCTAATGTACATGAGGCTGAGATGGTTTTTATGGAGGTGATGATGATGTCCTTTGGAAATATTCAAATATCAAAAAGATATGCAAGTTATTTGACAATGTTTAATTAAAAAAAAAAAAAAGTCCTTTTTTTTTTTTTTTTAGTTGTCTGTAAAGGTGATTATCGCCTTGGAGGTCACAGTTGAATTTAAACACCTTTACTACACTCGCCTTTAACTTAATCCTTATCTTATTCTTATCCCCAAATCCAAGTCCAAAGCTTCAACAACCCAGGCCCCTTGTAAAGCTCTGAGCCAGAAAATGAGTGAAATTCAGGAGGGGAGAAGCGATATCCTTTAAACAAAAAGACTGAAAGCTCCAACCCTGGCTCCTTTCTCGCCTCCACACGCCTGGCCAATCAGGGCGTGAAGTGGGTGTGAATGGCGGTTTGTCAGAAAGTTACAGAAATTGTCATACACAACTCATCCTTATCTGACGAGTAGGATGAGTTAAAGAGTCAGATGACAAGCACTCACTCTGTTGCATAAAAAGGAAACTGAAATGCGTCAAGCTGCCAAGATACAGTACCTGTTAAAAGTTTAGTCACATCTTCTCATTATTTTCAACACTGTAGATTAATATTGAGACATCAAAAAAAGGTATAAGATATCAAAACTATGAATTATGTAGTAAACAAAAGTGTTAAACAAGCCCGAATATGTTTTATATTTTAGATTCCCCAAAGTGGCCACCTTTTGCTTTGATGACTGCTTTTGCTCTATCAGCTTCATGAGGTGTTTTCCATTAACACATGTGCCTTGTCAACCATCAGTTGTGTTGTGCAGAGGTAGGGGTGGTACACAGTTCTATAGAATGAATAGCCCTATTCCACTACTGTTACTAAAGTAAAGAGGAACGGCAGTCCATCATGACTAAGACATGATGGTCATTCAATCCGGAAAATTTCAAGAACTGTGAATGTATCCTCAAGTTAAGTCGCACAAAACCACCAAACGCTGCGATGACATTAGAGTTATCAGCCTCAGAAACCTCGGATTAAGAACAGAAATGCCCCACAGAGTTCAAGTAGCAGACACATGTCAACATCAGCTGTTCAGAGGACACTGCGTGAATCAGACCTTCATGGTCAACTTGCTGCAAGGACGCCACTAATGAGCAAGAGAAAGAATTGCTTGGGCCAATAAGCAAAAAGAATGGACATAAGACCAAAGCATGTTGGACCACAGAGAGAAGGAAAAGCAGCCAACGAGCGCTGAGCACCTCTGAAAACTCTTTTTAGACTGTTGGGAAATCATTACAGGTGACCACCTCACGACGCTGATGGAGAGAATGCCAAGAGTGTGCAAAGCTGTCATCAAAGCTAAAAAGGTGGCTACTTGGGCGGCCACTGGTTTGTTGAATACTTGAACACTTTTTTTGTTTACTACATAATTCCATGCGTTCCATGAATTCCATGTCCACGACAAGACTGAGACAGGAAACAATACTTTTTGTTCCATCTGGACAATCCTGGAATGAGAGTTTGCTTTGTTTGAGTGATAGGCACTTATTGGTTGTTTGGCTATTGGGCAGTTTTCCCAAATCACACCTACTTGCTGCTTCTCTTGTGTTGGCCTTAAACAGTATTGGCCCCCCAGAAACACACACACACACACAAACCTGCACTAAGCCCTCCTAGCTTGCTCCTGTGTGATCGTGCGCTGCAGATGTTAGTGATTAGGCTTGTAATGATGATAACCTGAGCCCCTTTCTCCATTTCACATCTCGTTCTCTTTGTCTCCCTGCCTTTCAGTCTCACTCTCCATCGCACACACTAGACATTAGACAGGTCCAGGTCTAGCCATCCATGTTGTTGCTAGGTCACAATAAGTGTTAGAGTCCCTCTGGCCGCGAGGTTCAGCTCAATTTAGCCTTGTTCCCTACCAGAGGATGGGCTATTTACACATGTTGCCAGGCAATTAAAGTGCTCGTCTGATGATGGGGTTTGTGGTGAGGGCTGACAGCTTTATCACATGTGAGATGACAGGATGTGAAAGCATGATAGGTTCGCCTTTGAATCATGGAAAAACTGGGTTTATGCTGCCTTCCCATCCATTCTCATTTTTCTTTTGCCTTTTCCATCATGCGTAGGCAGTGCCCACTGGTGCTTAGAAACAAAAGGGCAGCGAACCAAAATGTGCCCATGGAGCAAATGTTCAGAGAGGTTCTGCTATGAGTCCCATTCCTCGGATGATAGCACAGACAAAGTGTTTTCCACCAACAAAATTCTTCTGAATGTTGATATCTCCACTTGTTAGCTTCGGTTGTCTGACACACTCCAGCTTATATGTTTGAATGACTCCCAGAGCCATGCCAGCCTGAAGACTTTGTAGGTTGATCACACTTACATTAGAAGGCAGGGAGTAATGGTCATCCAGCCTCAAAATGAAGAGACAAATTACACGTCGGGAGGCTCATATTGGGTGGCGAGGAGGGGGAAGATGTAAGCAAGATGCAGAACATTTTGAAATGAAATATCAAATCCTTTCAATTGTAAATAGGTTACGCTTCAGTTTATAAGTAACTCTAGTTAAAAATGGCAAAATCAAAGATTTAGTTTAGATCAATTTTTGCAGAAGGTCTACAGTCTTAAGTTATAGCCCAATCAATTTTTGTTGACCTGGAAAGAAATACAGAACGGAACCAACTATTATAATCCAATCAATTTTCCATCATCAATCTGACTTCCTCATGGGTAGCATCAGGTGCATAAGAGCAACAAAGGACTCTCATGAAGCTGTGTTCCCTGGGCCAAAGTAGTTACGGTCTGTTTGGAGCGTTTTCTCCCAGAATACCGGGGGACATTAGTCACTAGTCAAGTACTTTAGTCAAATATCTATATGAAGTCACATTCAGGAGTATAAATGAGTATGACACAGGCTGAGTATTATTTGTGCTAAATTTAAAACATCAGAAGGAAATCTGTCTGGTTGAAATACTGCAGAGTTTAACAGTCAATCTAAGCACAACAGCAGCAAACCTCTATGTTTTCCCACACTATCCATGTCTTAGCCTGCCTCATTGCACCGTATTCATGCATACAATCGCCCCCTTGTCACATGTTGAACAGGTAATTCTCTCGTCTTTTGTGGAAACATGCTTGTTTGTAATGTAGCACTGATTAGCACCATCACAAAGGAGTGATGTGTCTTGGAGTGTGTGAACGTGTGTGAGAATGTCACAGTGCAAATTTGATGTTTCATTTGGTTTCCGTGCCATTTTGATTACCCTGTCGCTCGGTTCTTTTTCCCGCACTCACACTTTCTTTCACACACAAAAATACACACTCGCACGTCACCTCGCATGACTGGCAGACCCCATGCCTGCTCCCCGGGGCACTGTGGTCCTTTTATTAGAAATGTATTCTATCAGTGCTTTTAATGTAAAAATGCAATAAAGTCATTTCACGCCATGTTGAGCAACTTTGCCACATTATTGTTAGGTCTCTGTGGCTTTCTACGGTGGGACAAGACACACACACACACACACACACACACACTGACAGGTAGTGGAATAGAAATGAACAGATGAATAGCTCAGTAAATCTCGGTGTACACTGGTGTTGCAGTGGAATCAGCGACGAGGGAGTAAGCAGTGTTGAGCCTTGCAAAGCTTCAGAATATGGGTTTGAGTGGGATATCACAACATACAGTGTAATGCTATAGCATAAGACAGGGTTCACAGTCAAACGGTCAAGTGTGTCACTTTGCCCGTGTCTACCCTGAACAATCAAACCATCACATGATCACACTGAAAATCCTGCAATATTTGTCTGATGTAAATCTCTTATTGTCTCTTACTGACCTTTCACCTGTTCAGCTGTGATCACATATGACTCTATCGCTGTCCTGTCTGATAAACTCTTCGTGGCCCTCTTGTCAGGATGCATTTAGAAACTACTGATAATAATCAGCAAGCTTTATTTTTCTCCCTCAAACCTCCAGTATTGAGAAAACAGAACAACCAAACTTCTGCTTGCAAACTTTGCACAGCAGGTACTCCTGGGAGGCTGCTAAAAAGACAGTGTGGTGAAAGCTGATGAGTTATGCAATCAAATCAGTCGGGGGAATGCTCATTATTGTGTGTTTTTTGGTTTGTTTGTTTAGCTTTTTGCATTCTCTCTCTCTTCTGTTTATCTCTCAATGGCAAACTGTGTTTTCTCATCTGAGGGCTGCTCATCTCTGCAATATTGCACTCCTCTCCATTTCATATGCATACCATCTAGCTGGTTCAGAACGTTCTACTGCACGGTGCCAAGACTGACATGGCAACATATCAATGAAGGTTCAAAATCATTGAGGCTCTATCCTCTCTCCCATTCATCTGGCTGCTTTGTCAAAAGCCATTTTCTTGTGAAGGACTCTCAGTAGCCACTGAAGGAACAGCCGTGTTAGATAGGGGTTTGAAGAGAAGCATAAATAGAAAAGTGAACCTTATAATGCAATTTGTTTACCGAGAACATACAATTAGCGCCTCAAGAACTTGTGCCTGGCACTGTCTATTTGGCTGACAAGCCCATTTCTATTAATCAGGAGGAGCTCTTTGACCACTTTACTCACTAATTTGGTATAATGGCAGCCTGTCCATTCTGTAAACAAACCCCACTGCCTCCTCAAAACAAGATGTTCTTCTCAATGTTCCCTGAATCTTACTGTGTCCGTCTTTCTCCCTTACACCTTCTCTGGGCTGTAATTTCATGGGAAAATGATGACTGGCACAACCCCTACTGCAACAAGTTGGCATTTTCTTGGCATTATAATGTAGTTTGCTGGTCACTGTAGTATTTTCATGCCCAGTGCAGTGTACTCCATCAGCTATCAAACAACCAAGTACTTGATGAAAATGCACGGTAACCACAAAATAAAGCCAAATGGTACTAAACTCTTAAACACTCCAACCAGCAGATATATTCAGATGAGAAACATAAATGCAGTCACCTACCTCTGCTAGCAGACTGAACAAAGGCCTGGCCCTTCAGCTGATTGAATTCTGCTGCACCTGAAGGCATCCATTGTTATCTTCAATCACGCACAACCTGGTTGCCCCAAAATAAGGACACAAACTCCTATGCTTCAGTGCACACCAGACTCAATTAATGTAATCATAATCACCATAAACAAACCGCTTCACTTAGTTTTGGCAGCACCGTCATTATCACAAGTAAATGTAGCCATATCTAATTACATGCTACGTTATTAGTTCCGGTAAAACAAACTAAATGCAATCAGTATTGTGTGTGACAATATGCAGAAAACATGAAAACATTTAAAAAAGGCACAATATCATCTTTTAGATACAAATTTGCAGCATGTGATCTGAATCATCTGATCGGCTCTGGGGTGTGAAATGAACCTGAGAAGATGATAATTGATCATAATGTCCATATGTTCCACTGTTTGTACAGAGTGCTCATTGTATGAACCAAAAAAAATGAAAAAAAAACAGATGTGCTGGCCTACATCCTCAATGACCTTGTGTAAATGACAGTGCTTTATGCTGATCTTTTTTTGCTTGGTCCGCAATTGCAGCATCACAAAAGAGCGTTTCATAAGCCTAACACAAGTGGACAAGAGAACAAATTGCTGTGTGTGTGTGTGTGTGTGTGTCTGCATACATCAATTGCCTTTAACGCTTTCTCTATGCATTAATTCATCTATGAGTGTGTGTGTATGTGTGTGTGTGTACATGCACATCTACATTTCGTGATCATACTGTACACCGTCATGTCTGTCTACGTAGATGCACTTGTACCTCTGTGTGTGCTGCTGCACTGCTGTGATCATCCTGACCTAGAAAAGCACTGAGACAGAGAGCTGAGACTCTCTGCGCAGTGACAGGAGGGGGAATCCGAGTGTCGGCACTCAGCTTCACTGAGCCAGGCGGCAGTCTCACTCCGTCAGTAGCACCGCTGCCCCCACCCACCGTCCCCACCGCCCACCAACCGAAGTGATGCTGTGGAACGCTGCTGCTCCAGGATGAGGATAGGCACAAATCAGAAGTTCACCGTGCCCCTCAGAGAAACAATTTTGGAATAATTTAAAGACTGCTTGTGTCGCACTTGCCTGCTGCATCAAAGACCTTCGCTGTTCCTCAGAAGTAAATCAAGCGTGATCATGCTTGCTTTTCAGCTCACTCTGATTCCAGTTGCAGCAATATTAACTTTGAAAACCAATATCTTTCAAGCTCTGTTTATAAAATCTTAATACCAATCATCCTCCTATAACATCCGGTCTAAATAGTGTGTCAACATGGTGTCATTTCACCGACAGATTATTTCTTGTGCTGCCAAAGTGGACAAAGGGGTATTGGCTGACAATGCTTAACATTTTCACAACCCTTTACCAGATAGCGGTTGGTATTTCCAGAATCGTAATTGAGTCCGTCTCTTGATGAAAAATACAGTAAAGCGATAAGCGAGGTGAGGCAACAAGGGAGCACATCTGTGATGCGTCATGGCAACTGAGGCAGATGGAGGAGAGGAGTGTCATACGAAGGCCATTCACAGCTGCACAATAGATTAGTCACACACCCTCACAAAATACACGCCAACACACATTATCCCACAACGTTAATCAGGCAAGAAGCAGGCATATTGTCTCTGCGTTGAAAAGATCCTTTACTCCATGTGAAGAGTCAAATTAACTTTCTTTAATTACAGCCCATGCTTCCCATTGAGCACAACACAGACAAGTGGCTCGCCCCCTCAGCTTCCTGCATGGACATTAGTCACTGACTGATGATGACCCCTGACTTACTTTCAGTAGAAGTCATGTGACAAACGGGGGCTCAGGTGGATTTTGTGTATGAAGGAGCATCCAATCAGAGATGGCAATCAGAGCTAACGGCATCTAACAGCATCAGTGTCTTACCGACTCATCCACTTGTGAGAATGTCAAGTAGTTCATGCGTCCGGACGTTGTTTGGAGCTACAGTAAATCTGGGTGAGATGAGATTCATTGTTGCTTCTTGAAACAGTACAAAAAAGTGGACGGACTAATTCGGGCAGACTTAAAGTCTTCAAAAGCAGTTCAGAACATGTCATTTGCTGTTTGGAGTTTGTGCATGAGAGACTGAGAACACCACTACAATATATTCTTCTATCAGATATGAACCAGTCTAGCTTCAACTTCTTGGTTCCCTCGGGGCATTTAAGACTTTTGTTCTTCTGAGATCAAACAGTCGGGCTAAACTGCAGCCCTGTCCAACCAATTAACACCCTCTCTCTCCACAGCGGGATGAAAGTTGGCGTTCTGGTTATGTCTGGTTTGCGGCAAGTGTGTTGATCTATTGCACCACCCTACTCATTTATGCACCCTTTAGCCAAGCCACCAGTGATAACCCCGAGCAAGGACAACAATCGAAAAACACAGCAAAAAAAAACAAAAAACCAAGACACACACACACACACACAGATACACTCTCTTCACATACACACACTAAAGTGCTTGTAGCCTAAGCCATGACTTGTTCACCCCCTAAAAGAAAAAAAACATTCACTTTTATTTTAATTAAGTTGTCCATTTAATAAAAACAGGTGCATATGAAAATGTACTACGAGAGGTGATGACACCAATTAAATCCAGGGTCCTTTGACGTCAGACATTTTTGCGCTACACTGCTAAAACAAAAGACTAATGTCGAGGTGAAGAAGGTTACAGTTCTGGACAGGTTTTGTTTTATTTAACTGGCAGGAGAATGCATTACCTCTTTATGTGTTAATCAGGCAAATGGCAAAAATACACATCAAATATCCTCACGACGTTAATTAGTCACTGTCAGACTCTACACTGCATTTTACATTGTGTGCCAGCAGGTTGGATTTCTCACTCAAACACAGATTACTTTGGTTCATAGGGGGATTTCGTTTTATGGCATAAAGCAGGAACACGGCAAACAGAGCTCAAGCTTGCAGAGAATCTGTCAATATCAGATGGTGGAATGAATGAAAATCTGATCTAAAATTACTTCTTTTATCATTGCCCTCTTTAATAAAACAAAATAGGAAACAAATACACATTGGGTAGGTCGATATCCTGTTTGGGACAAGAAGAAACAAGTTTAATGGGAATAAAGGAATAGCCTAGTTTAAGATTTTGGGAAATATGCTTATTCACTCACTTTCTGGTGTCGAATTTTAAAGATCATTAAATATAGCGCCACTAATGCATTCAGTCACCCAAATAATGTGGAACAGTATAGTTATGTCAATACAGAGTGGATATTTACTGTCTTACCTCATCACTCCCCACAAGCATACACCAAGCTCAACGCTGACTGAGGGCAGCGACAGTAATAAACTACAGAGCCACAACATCAGCTATTATTTGGAATCTGTTATGTGGGAGCACGGCATCAGGCACCATGTTGACCACCTCCATGCACCGTTGGGATGAATAAACCCCAAAACCCAGCAGTGTATCTGATCTGCAGCAGGTTAAGGCACATCATTTATGCAGCATAGAATGATTAACTTAAGCATATTAAACACATCATTTAATGGCTCGAGGCGAGCAGACTGTCTCTTCTTGTGGAACGTTGTGTTGCATTGATAGGCATCAGTACATGGGTATGAGCTTAAGGTTGGCAATGAGTGTAGCTGAGGGCAGCGGTCTTGTAAAGCGTAGAAGCAGTTTAGATGTAATTATGATAGGAAAAATAGTAAAGTAAGCCTGTTGCTTTGAGTTGAAATATTTCTCAAAAACCAAGCACAACAACATGACTTGGGAATATGTGCTTGTTAAAGATCAGACATGAACATTCACATTGCACATCTACATAAATTAGCAGCATGAAAGCACAATGCTTGCGCCCAAACAACAACCAAAGTAAAAGAAGCTCAGCCACAGCAGGGACTCAGACAGGTAGGAAGCAGCCTGTAGCAACATAAGTTAGCATGCAGCTAGCAGCTAGCAGACACCAGGACATAGCAAACAAACAGCAGCACAGGACCAAACACACGACTGAACAGAGCCGAGACATTAACACACACACACACAGCAGCAAACACTTACCTCAGTCGGTGAAGTGAGGCGGTGTTCCCTCAGCAGAAAGATATCCCCTTAAAACAGAGCAACTGGGGTCCCCAGATGAGGAAAGCTAAGCAGCACTGCAAAACTCCACTTCCGGGTTAAAGTGCCACGTTGGGGCTGACAGCTAATGTGCAGAAATGGCCGACAAAGCAGGCCCTTGCCCAGCAGCAGTGGGAAACGAGGCTGTTTCTCCACAAAGCCTTTCAGGAGCTCCTGAAGGGGACTGTTAGAATGCTAGCTTGCTTGTGAAATGCTACATGATAGCAGGAAAAGGAGGGAGCACCAAGTCCAGCATAGCTAGCTAATTAGCAGTGCAGCAGCAGGTGGTGGAGGAAGAAGGAGGAGCTTCTTCACCTTAATCTGCAAATGGAGTGGGTGATTGGGTGTTTGCTGCAGGGGGCGGAGCATGTCATGAGAGGGTAGCAGCAACACTTGCAGGTTTTGGTGTTTCAAGTGCTGCACACACCTTTACGCAAAACCTTACATGCTGCGTCTCAGTATTAGTGGTGCTTTAATGTAAAAGCAGCATTTGAATGTTGCAGTTAGTACAAGTGAAGCCAGTTTGACTGAACAATAAGTTTCACATTTTAAAACCTAAGAGGCAGTTTGACTTTTTTGTCATAGTGGTAAAAGAACAGGTCATAGTGGTAAAAGCACAAGTCATAGTGGTAAAAGCACATGGTATTAGTAGTAAAAGCACTGATACCCTTAACGATGGCTGCACACTGTTTGAGTGTCCCAGTAATTCATGTTAGTGTGACAGCGAACCAGCACACACAATACAAGGACGCTGAAACCAAAGCAGCTAAATGGATTTCAGACATCATTGATTTTATTATTTGCATTATATATTTATTTTTTAGAAAAAGGCCCACGAGTTCCTAAAATGTGAAAGTCATTGTGACAGATTAAACTACCCAACAACTGCAGTGCTGTTGAACTTGCACTGCATTACACAGAGAGGTGTTTCTCTTATTTAGCATGTTTATTATTTAGACAATAGAAACACCTGTCAGTGTAACAATACAACACAGCTCAACAGCACCACAGACTAAAGCCTCCACAATTATGGCCATACGGTTGAATCAGCACCTCTCTAAAAGCTTCAAAAACTGAACATTATAACCTTCATAAGAGAGGATTTATTGCAGGATTGTTGTATTATTTTATTTACTACTTTTCTATGCAGTGTCACAATAATGTTGCTGACATTATAGTCAGAACGACTGGCTGACATGTGATGCACATTGTTTTTGGATTAATAATTATGATATACAATCTATAGAAAGGTAAGATTAAACTTTTTTGATAAAAATAAATTGCAATAAATCATAATATAAAATCATAATTGCATTACTTGTAGAATCACATTACTTGAAAATCGCCATACATATCGAATCAGCACCATCAGTATCATGATAGTATCGGATCGGGAGGTAACATCCCATCCCTAGCTTGCAGGGTCTTAAAATAAAATGTTCAATGCAGGACTTACTCATTTGTTCTATTTTTTTCTTTGTTGTATTGTATTGATATGGTTTATTATGTACAGAATCTGAAAACTTTGTTCACCACTGCTTGTAACAGAGAAGATGTTTTAGGTCAGACAGTCACTGCAGCCTCCTGCCTCTCAGCGCGGGACAATTTATGGCCAGACAACGGCGGGCAACAGGGGGCACTTAGAGGTAAAGTGTCAGCACTGGCTAACAGCTCCACACATATTTATCCAGCAGTGGCAATTTATGGGGAGGGAGGCCTGTCACCAGATGTGACCCCATGGGACGTGGCCTCAGCTGGTGAAGACAGCGTGGGGACAGCATGAGGAGGACGGGGGGCTAACAGAGAAAGCAGTGGTCAGAGTACCACTGTATGTGTGAGGAGAACAGGACAAATGTGAGAAATATGCACAGTATATCTTTCTATCTTCTATCTTTTTGTCTCCTTCACTCACACAAGCAGACGCGCACAGTCGCACTACGGTACCATCTCAATGCACTGGGGCCATCTCACTGCGGGGTCAAGTCGAGAAAAAGACAGAAGCGGAGGAAGGGGGTGGGGGCATTAAAAGATCCCAATAATGAATCCACGCAATACAGTGATAAATGATCGCAATGAAATCAGACCTGCTTTAATGACAGCATAATGAAGACGGGTGAAATTGAGGGTGCGAGGAAAGACTTAGAGAACATGAAAGTCAAAGCAGAGAGGAAAGCGCCAAATGTAATGAAAGTGGCAGAAGGGAAAATCTATACGAGACAGAGTGAGGGAGAGATGGAATGTTAGTCGTCTCTGCTGCAATAAGCTTCCAGCGGAGAGGGGAAGAGGCAGGGAGGCCAGTATTCCTGACAGAGCCTTATCTCATCTTCAGCCTGGAATAAAACCCATTTTCCAGCCCCGAGACAATAAAGCACAAGGTTACTGAACCTCGCACCCGTGACACCCCTATTTAGAGAGGGGCCTCGGCCCAACATAAAAATGCATAACACCATCACCGCACTGAGAGGTGGTGTATGACACCAGGGCCAAGCCTGCTATGTCTGTGTGTGTGTAGATGTGTGTTTTACGATAATGCAACAGAGGCGTGCTTCAATGTGTAGTTGAGCAGATAAAGTCTACTGGGGCAAGTAAAGAGACTACATTGAAGCAGTGGTATGCTTGCTGCTGCATTTTTTAAATCAGATTTACATGCGAAGGGTTAATTTAATTGCATTGTTCATAACCTTGAAGAGCAGGACAGAGTGGCCGTGTGAGTGTGTGGACGTGTGAGTGTGCATGCATGCATTTAAACAACTGAACGTGCTTACACACCCGCAGCATGTCTGTTTGTCTGCTCCCCCTGGGATTTTTCTCCTCACACATTGACGTGAATGTGACAAGTGGCCCCTCATCATCACTAAGTGGATTGAGCTGTGTGATGGGCATATCAGGCGCCCTCAGGAAAAATGCCACGCGAATCATATAATGTGATTCTCCTCTGTCGTAATGGGTGACAAGTGTTTCCTGTCTGCCCACCCACCATCCCCTCATCCATCCATCCGAGAGCTCTGCCTCCCTAAGCTTCGCCCGAGGAGACGTGGAAGCGGAGATGATAAGATGGAGAGATTGGCAGGAGAGAGGGAGAAAAAGGGAGGGATGGGGAAAAAGACAAGATGCCACTGTGCATTGCTTCGAGCCAGGAGATGCCCACAAGTCACATTCGTTCACAAAGAGGAGGCAGAAAAGTGAAATGTCTGCTGTGACAGAGAAATAGACTCTGGCAAAGGGAGATGCAAACACAGGGTGGCTTAGGCTAACATTTGCCCAGAGCTATCGGCTGCTTGATTGAACTTTTTGTATATTTCATCTCGCTTTCTCTTGTCTTGCATACACACATACATATAAAAACACGTTACCCAAAAGAGATCTGACTAAGAAGTAGCACACCACCATGCAGAAAACAAGCCTGCTCTACTTTCTCATAGCTATGCAAATTGGGTCAATTAATCCAATGCATGTTTGGCATCATGTAGTAGTTGGTGCAGTTCGCAAAGCATTAACAGCAATGTCATGCTAATTGCAACTCTGTAGTAAATTTCTGCTCAGACACTACCATTTGGCTCAGCTAGCCTCCTGCATGGCCTTACCTTTCTCATCAGAGGGAGCCATGCAAAACTGGCCCAGGATCAGCCGCCACCCATTTGAGGGAAAGGCTTCTCTGGCTCGCTCATTTAAAATGAAATAGCGGTACCAAGCTAGGCTCTGGCATTCACACACTCTTTTAATTGCTTGAAACACTATAAAGCAGGAAAAGGAGCTATTTGTCTTGAAAGTACACTTATCTAATCTCCCTTGAACTATTTGCTTGGAAATACAGCTCTGGGAAAGCCGAGACAATTAGCACCTTTTAGAACATATTGAGATAGATCTTGGGCAAATTTCAAAAGGCATTTGGGGATGATGTGATCATTTGAGGATTTTTAGTTGGAAGTTGGCACTGCTATTAGAGATAGTGAGATTCTTCCCACATCTGAGGAAGGAGATTACAATTTTGGTCCATTCTGAATATCATTATATAGCTACTGCAAAGGCCATGTAGTAGCTCCTAGAAATAAATGACTTAAAGTAATGAACAAGCACACATACTTTACCCCGGTTAGGTATCAAGTAGCTCCTAAAGCTACTAAAAGGTACAAGGTCAACAAAAATCTATTAATGCTAACCAGTAAATGGTATACTGGACTCCATTTAGTGCATAGACTGTAAATAAGAAGTGGATGTGGTCATGCATTGGTTTAGAGACTGCCATTTTGAGATCTCGGGCTTGGCATTTTGGGTGTTGCCATCTTGGTTTCAGAACCAGAAGTGGCGTTCATTCAGTGATTGATTGGTAAGGTTTCCTCCGCTGGCTGGTTTGTCACAAGGTAGTCCCATCTTAAGCATGCTTGCAACATTATGCTTCATCGAAGAAGACGAAACGATTAAGAGTCCAGTAGAGTAGCCTGCTGGCCATTAGAAAGAATGCAGGTTTAAGGCACTTCTGCACTGGTTTCACTTTTCAGATCATTAAGCTATGTCCACTTCTTTTAAATAGTCTATGGTCATGTTCTGTTAGAAATACACAGTATTTCTTTTTTCCCAAAAGTACAAATTTGCAACCCAACAATTTTTGTACATTTTGTGCAAGAGGGAAAGCAGACCATAGTTTCCCAAAAATGATGTAAGGTTGGATAGCTCACAAATGTGAAATATTACTACAGTCTTTATTTTTATTAGGTTTATTTATATTAGCTTACCTTTTCTAAACTATATATATAGTATAAGATTGTAAAAACTCTTGTTTGTACACACATATGCAAAAGTTTTCTTTTCTTTTCTTTGCATTCCACTAGACAGAATGCCGCAGGCACCACTGATCTCTAAAGTAATATAACAGCCATTAAGAACTGACTGCTATTATTGTAGGCCCTCTCATTACTGTCAACAAAACAGCCCTTGAATGCATGTTATACTTGTATTTTCATTGTCTGCATTCTGAAGTAGGAGCTTACAAAAGTGTACTTGAAAGCAGCACCACAAGGCAATTTGCCGTGTGAAAAATAGCTATACTCAGCTAGCATTATTTGACAGTGATCAAAGGTGAGCTCTACATTTTCCTTCAGGTGTTTGAAACAGTGCAGAAAACTGTAAAAAGGTGATGGAAGCTTAACTCCTTCCCCAGCATTAGGGACTAAGCCCAGCAACTTGGTGTGTTTCTTTGGTAGTGCACTTGAGTGAGTCTTTGTGTGAGTGTGTGAATTCTGTACGTGTGTGTTTGTGTGTGTGTGTGTGTGTACAGAAGCCCTTTATCAGATGCTGGCAGAGTGGAGCACAGGGGGATCGATAGAGCTTTGGCCTGAAACAGGGAGACAGTACCTGGATCTCAGCCGGCCTCCACTGTTCCTCTCATTGATCTTCATTACCTCTACAGACTGGAGCTCGAGCAAGAAGGAGCTGGACGCAGTGGCCCATACACACAGGAACACACGCTGCACACACGGACTGTACAGTCATAGTAGTCTCTCTGACTTTGTAAGGACTTAAATTTAACTCAGGCCACACACACAACCACTCCTATTTACAATCAAATTAAAGATAAAGGGCATATTGCATGGATGTAGCTTAGGAAACGTCAGACACAGCCAAAAACCTGAATATGGCTCCTAAATATTCAAAAAATTCAAGTAAGTGCTTCACTGGGGAAAAGATAGAATGCAGTTAATTTGAAAAAAGTTTTTGTTGTCTAATGCTAACCTTCACCATTACTTAACTGTTAACTTTACAGAGACATGTTAATAGTAGATAATGCATAGTCTCCAGTTCAGGAATAATTTGAGCCTCGTCAGTGAAAGACTTCATAATGAGCGAACAATTCTTTATTGACATGTGCACAATTAAAACAAGACACGTGAAGAGTCCTTGCTGATTAGGCGCCATCGTGACATCATCATAGTTTAAAGAATAATGAAGCCACGAACAGTATAGAACAGCCCCTCATAGGGTCTAGACACTGGTGGTGGTTGGATGAAGATCTGGATGGATGTGACAAGGAGCGGGTATCTGATTAGCTCAAACCTGGAAGTGATGAAGCTGGAGGTGAATGGGATGGAGGAGGTTTGCAACAATTTCCCACTGAAATGACAGCTCACAGCTGTAGAGAGGTCACAGATATTGTGACATCTGGTGAAACAGCGAACGGCCGTAGATCAGCTGATTAAGGCGAAAGCATGAGATGAGGGAAAGACAGAAAGAGAGAGAGAGACAAAAAGAATAAGCAGCAGAAAAATAGTCTTTTAGCTTGAACTTCCGCTGAGCTTCATTTGTCTGTTTTAAAAAGTAATTTAAGTCAACGAGTAAAGACATATATTTGTATCTAAACCACAAAGTGCCTTCAAAGAACTATAGACACATAATCAGATTCAGATAATGGTTCAAAACACTCAATGACGTCATCTCTTGGGACCCTTTCATTGGATTAGCTTGTGATTGAGTGTTAAGACAACTTTTAAGTCCATACATGGTGCTCAGAATTATGAGAAATGTAAGCATCTATAGGACCATGAACTAAGCAAACTCAATCTTTGAGTTGAGGACCATGTGATGCTGTCAAAAGGTCATGTTTTTAAAAATCCAAACATTTGGAGTCCTCAAAATCAATCAAATGGTGGCTCAATTGAGCCGCAGGACATTATCATACAACTGTTTCTACAAGCTGGCAAGTAAACTGATTCAGGAATCTTTAGGAATATTGAACAGAATGAAAATGAATCGTTTATATTAAATTAGTATTTGAACCAGCAGGTTTGATATTTATATCAAAACAATAATAAATGCTAAAAAGGTAAGCAATTCTGATCATAAGCAACATGGAATCATTTAGTGGAACGCATTGCTGTAATGTAATCACAAATTATTGAGCGCTAACATGTACTAGCTCTTACTGACAAAAGTGAGATGATTATAATTTTTGACACTGTTGATTAGGCAATGTTGTGTTTGCACACAGCTCATTTTTGTTATTGTTTTTTGAGTGCCAAATGATTTCTAGTTCGCAGGAAAATGTGTGCCTTCATGTTAGCTGCTTGAATGGGGATGGCATTTGTATCTAGGAAGAAAAGAGATTTCCCAATCTATAAAATAATGGCTAGACAAAAAAGAAAATAATTCAAACCGTGTCTCTGTTTATGAAGCATTATGTGCTCATGTCCAAATAATGTATCTCTCTGTATTCATCTACACTGCATCCCAAGTGGGCACCGTTTCTTCTTTATTATTTCCACAATCAACAACAATAAAATTGGATGTGAACGCATTTTAGGCCTGGTAATCAAACCCCAACTTTCAATTAACTTGCCAACTTGTTTTGTCTATTTGAACAGAATAAATAATTACTTCATTCAATTTAATTGTTGAACTGAATGTCCTTGACAATGGCAATAACAAACAGGCGAGCTAAAGCCGTTCCTAGTCGGGGAAATTACTTGAAATGCCCATGTAATTCTTTAAAGATTTTTAAGCACTCGCAATCCAAGACAATTTACAGTCAACAGACGCAAACAAGTCCAAGCAGCTGGTGAAGACGTTGGGTCTGGCGTGTGGATTAGAAACTTTGTTTATGCATTACTCGTGTGTCTCTCTTCACCTTGTCTCCAAGAAGCCAGGCGCTTAATGCATGCAAGGGGAAGCGAGTTAAAAAGGGAAGAGGAAAAGTAAGGGAAGAGAATGAGTGAATGAAAGGTAGTTTATTGAATAACTAAAGCTCTCAGGTGCCATTCTCCGCTTGTGACTTGTGAAGTTAATTCAATTCTCCCCTCTGTCCCATCAAGCCTTGTCTGGAAGTGGACGACATCAAAGCAGAGCCGGAAAACACTAAATGATTGTAACTCAATTGTTGCTGGGCCGTCATTGATTGTTTGCCCGGAAAGAAGTTGGAAGAGAGACAAGACACTTATTTCCTCCACCTCTCCCACCCTCGGTAATCACTTTTGGGATGGATGTGTGTGTAATATGTGCATGTTTGCACCTATTACAATGAAGAAGCTTCTGAGCACTGGGCTTTCATGTTTACTTGCAAGGTATACGCACACAAAGCACTAAAGGAGCACAAAGTAATCACAGACAAGGGGATATAATTGAATGAAAAGCAAATCTGCTTTTTGCAGATGAGCACTCTGTGGTCGCACACATAAACAGATGGATATTTAATTAAGTGCCTTAAAAATTTTGACTGTTCTCACACATTCAAAGACTGCCACTGTCTATAAACAGACAGCATGGCATTTAGCAGTGGTGCAGACAAGAATTCACTAAATTACTATTTTCTTGTACACATTCAAGCTTTTAAATCCTCAGCTGTAATTCATAAAGGCTATGCCTTGATCATGTAATGAAGTCAAAACCAAGTGTTTTTTTATTAGTCTTCAGAAACATTCATCAAATCACATGCATAAAAAGTTTTTAAATCTCACAAAAGAGCTGCCTGCAAATACAAAAATGTTGGTATTAAAGGAGCATTCCAATGATTTCATAGATCAAGTTCAGCTTACTCGTCATCACAGTATTATTAAAGGGATAGTTCAAATTAATAATACAAATAATAATAATAATGCATTTTATTTGTAGTGCACTTTACATTAGCAAATCTCAAAGTGCTACATAAAACACCAATAGGCAAATCAACAATTGAAAAATCAGTCAGCATCATATATAAGGTACTTACCAGTAGTTAGTCAATTACTTACAGTAGAATGCTAAGCAATGTACTGCTGTGGATTGGGTCAGCAGAAAAACAAAAAAGACCCACCTAATTAAATCAATACCATTTTAATTATATGCTATATTACGAATATTTTCACTTCTTTACATTGCCGTCAGACAGCTCTTTTCATCAGGAAATTTAATCCACTGTATTGTTCTACAGCGGGTTTGGGGAGCTCAGAATTGCATCCATGCTTTTTGCAGATAACGTGGTTCTGTTGGCTTCCTCAGACTGTGACCTTCAGCATGCGCTGGGGGGGTTTGCAGCTGAGTGTGGTCCGTTGTGGTGAAGAGCCGTAAAGTGAAGCTCTTGATTTATCAGTCGATCTACGTTCCAACCCTCATCTATGCCCATGAGTTCTGGGTAATGACCGAAAGAACGAGATTGCCGATACAAGCGGCTGAAATAAGATTCCTCCACTGCTCCTTCACATCGAAAGGAGCCAGTTGAGGTGGTTCGGGCATCTGGTCAGGATGCCTCCTGATGGGACATGCCACCGGGAGGAGGCCCCGGGGGTAGACCCAGAGCTCGCTGGAGGGTTTACATCTCTCATCTGGCCTGGGAACACCTCGGGATCCCCCAGGAGGAACTAGAAAGCGATGCTCGCGAGAAGGGCGAAGGGATGGATGGATGGATGGATGGATGGATGGATCGTTCTAGGCTGTCTTCAAAGTAGCCAGACTCCATAGACAAAATGGCAATTTTACTTTGCTAAACACGGGAGTTGCTGGACTGTCACTGCCTCAGTCAACAAACGGTGGTGGGGCTTTGGCTTAATGATAGAGCAGGTCGTCTACAAATCACAAGGTTCGTGATTTGATTCCAGACTCTTCCAGTCCACATTCAAAGTATCATTGAACCCCAAATTGCTCCCAAAGTTGTTGACTGATGAGCGGGTTGGCACCTTGCATGGTGGCCCATTTTGATGACATTTGGCCATGTCATCAGTATGATCTGAAGTAACTATTTAAAAAATACAAAGTCACACAATAATACAGACAAACTAACTTATCGAGGAGCATCCATGCAGGTACTCTTGGATGCTTCTCTAAACTGCAGCATAATACACTAAGTGTGGATAAGTACCTCATACAGACCCACTCAAAATAATCCAAACTATACATTTAAGCCTGTGAAAACACTGTGTGATGCACTCTGTGGCTCTAGAGGGAACTTTCTCAAGTCTAAAATGATAACTCTCATGATGTCATTGTGATATGAGCTTGGTGACTATGAATATTTAGCCTGTGTAACAAACTGTGTGAGTGTGGTTTGAATGACATGAGAATGGAAGGTCTAGTAACAATGCATTATGGGATATGTAGGATCCCGTGTTTAGGGGCCTACATGTGAGGGTAGAATCTGCTGCTTCGATTTTGACCGTTCTTCTTTTGATCTGTCTCTTGTAATTCCTCCTTAAAGGAAATGCAATACTGATTACATTGTTTATCAAATGTACCACTATATGATATAAACTGTGAGAAACCCTGCCTTCTTTACATCCATCTGCTAATACATACAAATAACTTTTTGCATAATGAAACACACCAAAGTGAGAACAAAGACGACTCCCTGACTATGCAGTTGAATCATTGCTAAACCAAGAGTGTGCTGCAGGTGAAGAAAAAATTGATTGACCTGAAAGTGGTTGCAAAAAACAAGATTGCAGAACACAAAGGAGATGTCAATGTCACAGTAGGGGACAGAGCACCACTTCAGTGTCATCCATACAGTAGATGATAAAATAGCAGCATTTATTGGTGAGGCACCTCTGAAAGCCATCATGCTTGATGGAGACTCTGAGAGCATGAGCACGACAAGCCAAGGACCACCAACATACATAACAGTACATAACACATGTTTTTTTTTATGTACTGTAATTGAAACATAAGAATTAAGCATTAAAACTGACAAATTTGTTGGGTACTGCTCTACAAGCCATGATGGCTTTGAAAACTGCTGTGTCTACACTGCTGGTGATTAATTGTAACAAGAAACAAGATGAAATAATCTGGAGCTGGTGCTGAAATTAAGGAGGAACTGCAGGAAGTTGATTTGAAAATAAGAGAAAGAACCGCTTGCGTAAGTATTTGGCGCTTCTGGTTTTGCACGTTAGGAACACAACATAATATCTAACTTACAACAAAAAGTGATCACACAATACTTGTGTTCCTATTAATTCAACTCATTTTCTTCATTAATCTCCAACTGCTTAAAATAATAACAGTGGTCATATATATTATAGTCTGAAAGCACAAACTAAAAAAGTAAAGGAAAATGTAAAAAAATCCACTTAACAGGAGTCATTCAGAGTTTCCTAGGTCGTGCTACATAACACGTCGAGACTGTCACATCTAAGTGAAATTATAAACAGTACAAGTAATTTCTGCAGTCAATTAAAAGACTAATGAAGTTGTCGGAGAGGAGGAAAGGGTGAGCAAGGGTGAGTGAGTGGAACTCTGAGAGGACACTGTCAGAAATAAATAAGGCAGGCATTCATGTGTTATTCATTGGAAATGAGTCTGCGGCACAGCACTTGTCCATCATAAAGTTTTGTAGCTTGATGATTACAATGTGGGTTAAATGCTCAACCCTTGTTTACTTGTTCTCACAGCTTTGCTCTCTCCATGCTGCTTCGATGCACGTACGGCATCTCGCTGAGTCACTCGGAGTCAAACAGAATCACAGCTGAAAAATCATTGCAAAAGAAGAGAGGCTGACAAAAGATATGACGACAGTGACACAGTGTTCATTAGCAGCAAAGTTTTAGCCAGAGTGCATAGTTTTATAGATACATACAACGTCTTCCTTGCTAAATGTATTTATTTATTTAAATTTATTCCGACTCCTATGTGGCCAAAATTCACTCAAATTAAAGCTTAAAGCATGATTTCTCATCACGTAATGTCACATCTGCGGCAATAAGAGTCCAGGAATGTGTCACTATCCAAATTCTGCAGCACATTAACTGTCCTAAAAAAGAATCTACGTCCACATGAGCACCAAAGATTCATTTTCACACCCATGTTAGATTAATTGATATTTAAAGCTTTCTCTTTTTGGCTCCAACCACCTCGTTAGAAACAGTGAAAAGGTCGATCTCATGACTCAAACCACTGACACATTTAATAATCCTCCGAATAGACTGCAGTAAGTCATACAGAGCGTTTACTCTCTGAAACTCTCCATGAATGTGGATCATGGGTGTAAATTTCACGTGAGAGCTGTGTTGAGCAGAAGTGTGTGAACAAATTCTTTCCATCCTCTACATTAGAGGCATTTCCAGCACTTTACCACAACTCCTCTTGAGCAATCAGTTTAGCTTTCACACCACAGTACAGGGTAAGCTTTCTCACTTAGTCACACACCATTAATAGTACAATCTACAGTAGACAGTATAATCACCTGACTCCACTGTACATGCTATTCCAGTTGTCATGGTGATCTAAAGGCGATGCTCTGACTAACAGGACCTGGCAAACAGCGGTGTGCATGCATGTGTGTGTCTGTCTGCACATATTGTTCCCACAGCTGAGAACAAAAGCAAGAATAAAGACATATAACAAAGCTCTTCCATGACGTATTTCATCACAGAAACTTAAACATAAAAAGGTTATTTTAAAGTCTGAAGAGCTCACAGATATCATCAGTAAACTCTGCAAGCTGCCTTTAGTGTGGCTGTTAAAAAATAGCTTGGGATATTTTAGACACTGAACAGGAGTCTACAAACTTGGCTTTAGCTTCAATGCCTGATCGGAATGCTTTCCAAAAAGCAAACAAATAGATTCACAAAAATAGTCATCCTTGGAGATTATAGTCACAAAAGAATATTCAGAATATTACTCAGAAAAGCTCTCACTTAGAGTCACGTTACACCTATTCAAAGGATCATTTAGGTGATTAGACATGTTGTCTACAACTCAACAGTGTAGCTAAAAAAAGTGTAACACTTTTATTTGGAGGCAAAAATGAAATTGCATTGCCAAAATGTTGGTTAAATCCCCTTATTGCATTGAGTTGGTCTATGATGGATGTTAGCAATGAGCAGTATAGATGCTAATTTTTACATTCACCTCAGTGCTCTCTTCCTGATGAGACTGGCTAACCTGAGGGTTTGATTAAAACCTGAATGACAGTCCCACTGCTGCTTTTGTGGCCCCTTGAAATGACTTGTGACAAACTTTGGGGACCCCCAACGTTTCATCTAGAGCAATCATCAGGTCAAGATTTTAATTCGTCCCGTACTTTGGTTCATGACCAAATACCTGAAAAGCTAACGATATCCCTATCAGCCTTGATGATCCTTTGTGTGCTAATTAGCACTAGCATGCTAACACTCTAATCTAAAATAGTAAACATTGTGAATATTGTCGGCTAAACATCATCATATCAGCTTTTCCCTTGTGAACATGCATGCTACTAACGTTGGTGTTGGTGTCATGCGTTCACAGTGGCAATGTACAGTGCACAGCTACTTAGCTGTACCATAGTTAGCTATGATTTACAGCTGTAGTCCCTGGGCAGGAAACAGAGAATAAGTTATCTGTTATAGAATGAATATATATTCACTACATAACAACAACATTTGCAACAACATCAAGATTTCACAACATCAAGTCACATAAAATGTTTGTGTTTATGTGAGATGGGTCCATGATTGGGTTGATTTCAGCCATGTTTTTATCTTGAATTTAAAATCAGTAAAGCTGCAGCAGTCTCTTATATAATTTGGCACTGAGCTCCAAAAGCTAGTTGCTCTAACAGAACATGCATAGACAGCTATCACTGGATGACTCTGATACTGAAGAAAACTGTGATTTTTGATGATTCTCAGGCAACTTCTGAGGCGTCTTTTTTCTATGATGTCTATGCAGATTTATGGATGTTTATCCACAGTGGACTCTGGTGCTAATAATATCCTTGGAAAGTGTAAGCGAGTCTGAATGATGTCAATGTGTGTGTCATGTCTGTGTGTCAAGATTTGACTAAAGTATTGACTAAATAAAAAAGCAGGATTTCTGACTCAAATTCATCTCACACAGAGCTTTCGCCTCACGGCTCTCCTTCCTTTCAACTGTCTGGCGCATATCCCCAGGAGAGGCTTTTTGCTTTCTCTTTTGGCATTGTCTTGTGGAATGTCCATGTCCAATACAGACCATGTCCTGTAATTTTTAAATATCTCATTCACAACCTCCACCTGTAATGTCATTGCCATCTGAATGATACTTGGAACTCTAACAACAATGATCAAAACTATATGAAAATGAGAGTCAAGTTGTAATAAATGCCAATTATCTTTAACTTCACTAACATAACAGTTAACTTAGACATCACAAGATTTATATGCATCGTCATGCACGGCAGCAGAGACCTCTAACAAGATGTCAGATGAAATTAATAGGTGGATGTTTGTGGAATGATGATGAATATGTCTTTGTGCAGTGAATTGGTCCACAGATTGGACAAAGAAACCCGCACCGGAGTGGCAGCCAATCTGTACAAGATCTGCCCACGATACCACTTGTTGTTCATGAGGTCCCATTATTTGGCATCATCCTACGCTGTACTGTTATGCAGGCACAAGCTAAAGGCATCACTCTATCTATACCAAGATAGTTGATCATTTTGAATATCATTATGCATTATTTATAATGTGAGAAGTTATATTATAATGGATTTACAAAAGTGCTCTTTGTGCAATTACGTTTTCATAGACCTGAAATATAAAATCACAAAAACAATTTAAGTTTGAAGAACCTACATTAACAAGGTCAACAATTATTTTGTGAGCATCCAATTAATAGTCCTCCAATTACTAACAGACAATAGACATCATAGAGTATTCCTAGCTTTATCTCAAAAAGCCACATTTCCTGCCCGAGCAGACAACAAAACAATGCAGTGTAGTTTTACATGCAGCTCACTGCTCCCTAAAACACCACAATCACTGCTAGACCCACATACAAAAAGGAACGGCTGCTCTCAGGAATAGCAAATCCTGACCTAGTCAAAGAAGCAGAAACGACAGTAAATGAAATGGGCTACCACAGCAGAGGTCAACTTTTCCTTTACATCTCTTAGATGTATATAAGCGTCACTGGATTTGCAAAAGGCAGCGTTGCACTGATAGATCACAGCCGTTTTGTAATGATAACAATGTGGCACATTTATCAGTCAACAGTGGATCAGATATCACACAAGAAAAGCAGGCTTTTCATTTCTAGCGGATAATTGTGGATTTTGTCAGCTGAAATGACGACTGTCACTAGAATTCTGTCAGCTGTACCTGGCTCGCCTTTGCTAATACCAGCGCTAAACCAAAAACTGTAACGACTTAGTTTTTTTATCTTTCCAGCTCATTCACTTTAAGAGGAGAAGCTTGTAGAGAGGTCCTAAATAAAGACTGAAATATGAGGGTAAAGCTATAGAGGTGGTCCTAGTGGTATATGTTAGTACATAATGATGAATAAAAATGTAGGCCTACTTAAAGGATTATACATTCTGTCATAACCCTTGGATGGTTTGGATGCTTAACTATAGGAAAGCACACTTGGGCAAGTAACAGTGGTTAGAATTAGGCCAAACGTTCATATTTTCTATTCGCATTGTTCACTTTTACAAGAGAAAAGAAATTGAGAATAGACAATAACCTATTGTTTAAGGTAAGTATCACATGTAAACTTCCCCAAACCAAATGAAGAGCAGGACAGAGATGCTGCTCTCACTTTAAAGTTGGATATAGTGAATGGATGTTCCAGCCTTTCGTGTGTAATAATGATCTAATGATATGTTCCTTGCCTAACGGTAGTGCCGGTAATCAGCTAGTTTGCTGCCAGCTACGTTCCACAAATTGCTGAGAAGCTGTGCGACCAAATTACAGACTGTATGGAGTGCCGAGGCCTCATATGGAGCTAGTCACAGGTAAGTGTGTGGTTCAAACATTGATATCTCATTACTCAAACATCAGAAGGGTTTTATCAAGTGTTATCATGCAAGTGAGCAAATAACATGTTCATCTTAGTAAGGCCATAATTGATTGTTAACATGATTTTATGGATTTTATGTGGAATTAACAGCTATTTGATTGACTCTAATCAGTGGTTCTCTGCATAAATCAGCTCACAGACACTTATTTTACTTTACTTTCATATTTTTACATGTTTTGACAAACCTATCTTTCCACAGACCACCAACTAGTGGAGTCAGTATATTGGACAAAGAAAGACAGAAAGAGAGAGAAAGAAGATGGTGACCCCCTCAAGGGGGCATCCTGACATCATCCACAGTGGCGGTGGAGACATGGTGCTGTCACAACACACAGCAAGGGGGGGCTGGCTTGGTGTCACCGGCTCTGACACACTGGGGAATGACCCAAGCTGGAGCAATGACTATGACAGTAATGGGACAGGTCTCCGGGAAAGGGATGGGTGGTGGAGGGGGCAGTATAGAAGCAGGAGAGGGTGGAGGGGTGAGTTGTGGGTGGGTGGTTTGTTGAGGAGACACGGCAGAGAGACACGGCACAAGACTAGACAGGATGGCTGTGTCAGCATGGATGGATACAACAATGTTTGGATATCAGAAGTAAAACACTTCAGACCTGACAAGTGACAAGTTACGTGCAACATTTTTAAACATCAGTATCTAATTGTCAAATCAATAGTGATATTTTCCATACAAAAGTTTTGACCTTGTCTTCACCTCCATCTTTGTAGTTTGATGTGAGAGACAGAAGCATGCACTCTTCTTCTTTTTTTTTTTTTTTTTAAACAATATCTTTATTGGGCTTTATATTATGAAATAATTAACAAAATACTCAACATAAAACAAACAAAGAGCAACATAGTCCCCCCAAAATAAATAAAAGAATGAAAGAATGAAAAAATAAAATAAATAAATATAAACACACAGCATACAGCTCAGCAATTCAGCACCACTGTCAAAATTAATTGGCCTTGTAACATCTGAGAAACTCAGTTAAAGGTGACCATATTCTCTCAAAATCCCCTCCTCTTCCTCTGACAATATAAGTAAGTTGTTCCAGTACAACACAAGATGCCATCTCCCCCACCCACATATGTATTGAGGGTACGTCCATTTTCTTTCAGTATAAAGATATCAACCTCCTGGCCTGCAGGAGTCCAAAGTCGATGAGTGTTGACTGACTTGAAGTGAAAATACAGTTCTCTGGAAATATACCCAACAAACACATCCTTGCGTGAAGAGACATCCTCACACCAACAATCTTAGACAAAGTTTGTATGACTGGTTTCCAGAACTTCTGTAATTTGGGACAGCTCCAAACACAGTGAAACAGAGTACCCTTCCCTTCTAGACATTTGCTGCAGATATCTGGGATGTTGGGCGACCAACGATTCAGTTTGGTCGGAGTGATGTAAGTTCTCATCAACCATTTGTATTGGAGGAGTTTCATCCTTGTATTGATTGATTGAGTTTGGGCTTTTAAACATGCACTTTCCCAATCTACTTCATGTGTATCCTCTTGAAGATCGGATCTCCATGCTGCATACACTCTTCTTAGTGAGAGTTATATATTTCTTTCTAAATAACATTTCTAGTGTAAAGCTCTCGTTCTGTGAGTCCTTCTGCAGATGAAACACTTGTCCTCCAGTTTTATTCCGCACATTCCTGATGGGGCTACTCGTGCAGTCACTTCAACATTACAATGATATGCAGATGCATGCTCAGCCAATTGGTGCGAGCCTATTTACTCTTTTAAGAAAAGACAAGACTCCTATATGCATCTAGGATTGCCAGAGGACATTGTGCAGATCTGGGGTGCAGTGTGGGCAAAGAGGTGTTGATCCAGTGATTTGTTCATTTGGTTCAGTTCTCTCATTTCTACAACGTCTGCACTTTCTTGAAGGGTTTGGAAAAAGGCTGTTATGTGGCCACCCTCATCTAAAATGTTTTCTGTTAGGGTTTAGGAGGAAAACATCCAGTGATATATTCCTCTTCCCCTCTGAGGGAGTTGCTTTTCATTCTTCTGGCCCTAAGAACACTTGTCACTCAATCTGTCTTGGAGACTCACAGGAGTGGGTGTGCCTTTCAGTCTATTCCAGATATTTTGAGTTAAAAAGAGCTCTGAATCATACGCCTTTCAGGCAAAATCTATAATTTGCCTCAAAAACTTTTTTTTTAATACTTTTTAGATGTTATTATATAGCTATATTATTTATTTTTAGAATTCGGGAAAGTGTGCTTAGACAGGTGCATCGAGAAATAAGTAATGACTCCAAGGAGGCTGCTTGCAATTCAAAAAATGCAAAGAGTTGACTGTGTGCAAGAGCTGGTTTTGTTACTTAGAGGTTGTTGGGGTCAAGAATGAATCAGTCAGATGTTTTTGGCTCCTCAACATGACAAGAATAGCAAGGAGAGTTTGCATTGCTCGCGTCTCTCTCTCATGTGAGTTAAATTTGCTCATTCTGAGCATGTGCATGTACAGTAAAGTGCTGAAGTGAAAAGAGACCTAATAAAGACCTACAAGTGATAATAGAGCTATAGCTCTCATTTCTTTGGTTTGATCAAAAGGGTGCTGGCGTATTAAATATTGAATACATTGGTCAGCACATTTAAAGCATTAGTCTGTAGCATTGAGAGGAGAGTGGTTTCAGGATTTCAGAGTAGAACTTCCACGTCTCTCCCCAGCACGCTTCATTTCTGCCTCCAAAACCCGTCCCAAGCCCCCAGGAAGTGCGTTGAGCCTTGAGGTCAGTTTGACATAGTGGCCAATCCGTGTAATCCGTCAGGTGGTGCCCAAAAGGGGCCCAAAAAGACTTATTTTTCCCCAGACTTACATCGTAAATGAGGCATCTGTAAAACAATGGATTGTTTTTTGAGCATCACAACCCCCATGAAATTTTACTCTCAGAATTTGATCCATTAGGTCCAATAACATTTCTGAAGTCTGGAACAGCCCCATGATTAACTTGTTTTATCCACATTCAAGTTAGCTGAGGGCTAACAGGCATGTGAGACATAATGCACATGCTCTATGGGCCCCACAATGTGGAAGCATGGATGTCCATGTGCAGATGATCTACACACAGTGTATCCAAAATACTGCTGTACCCAGTTATACATGCATAGCCCCTCCTCACAGAGGAGGCTGTCTTGCATGCACATGCTAACCAGGGCAACTGAAGAGGCCAGGCTTAGAATGGCGTACACAATGATACACGCTGCCCACTGAGGGATGCTTTGCGTTAGAGGTTATTGAGAAGATTAGCTCTACATGTGATTAGTAAAGAGCAGATTGGTTGAAGTGCTTGTTAATCAGCACAGAGAAATGCACTTCTGGTGTGAACCAAGAATCAACGGAGCATACAACTCCCATGTTTCCCAGGAGTAAGAACAAACCACGAATTATACTCTACAAGGCTCAAAATAACATGCTTTTTCATTGCTGGTGGTTGTCTCTTAGCCATTGTGTTAGCCATTGCAAAGCTCCTACTGAAGCTGCCACTGAAAAAACTGAGCTTGACTGAGTGAGAGCATTTGTGGGCGAGGAGGGGCTGTACATCATGTGCAGTGATTGACACATGCGTTAGAGAATGATCCTGCACCGATTGGCTGTTTTCATTCAGACATAGTGGATTCCTGGAAATGCTAGGAGGAGCACTAGGAGGAACTAGAGGAACCAGATTTTTTTCACAGATTACCTGAGTCATGTACCGCTGTCAGAATATAGTGACAGTTTCGGGAAATATGACAAAAAGCTATTTCTATAAAAGTTACGTGAACCTTTAAATCATCTGGAATAGTATGTTTTCAGACACTAGTATCACTACTGACAACCAAACATTGCTGCTTTATCACATTGTTATCACAGATGATGTGGCTGCTTAGTTTTAGTTTTAGCTGTTTTTCTGTCTATTTAACATTTCTACTCTCTCTCTCTCTCTCTCTCTCTCTCTCTCTCTCTTCTCTACTCTGTCTGACAGGAAAAAAATGTAACAAAATGATGGAGCATCAGCATTCTCTAGAGGCCAGTGGAGGGCATAACATAGATTTTGTATTAAGGCATTCATATTTCTTTCCGTTTGATGCAAGATAGTATAATATGTATTGTAGAATCCGGCTTTGTACAGCCTGTACTACTTTAAGCAAGGTACAGTGTGACATTCTTTGAAAAGCACTGACTGGTATAGTGTGAAAACAGGAACCAACTGAGAAAACCTGCTTCGTGGTTTAAAATGGAATTACAAGTTAGATTGGCACACCCTAACTGAACTTGGAAATTATCCTGAAGTCCGCCATTCTTGTTTTTTTTTTTTGTCTCTCTCTCTCTCTCACACACACACACACACACACACACATATAGTGACAACATTGTAAAACTCTAACAATCTTGACATCATTCTGTATCATGTTCATCCTCCATTACGCTCCACATATTTGTGTGTGTTCCTTAAGTCGGTGTTACAAACTAAAGAGGAAAAGATCAAACAAACAAACGATAAAAACACCCTAACAGGCCGGGGAGTGCTGAGAGAATCCCTCCCTCCTGTAGAATGTGTGGGATTGTTTGCCAGGAAGACACATCAATTGCTCTATTTCCTGTCAGGATTAGCTGTCGTGTGTGTTTGTGTGTGTGTGTGTGTGTGTGTGTGTGTGTCCATGGGCTGATATTAATGAAATGTGTGGTCCAGGACTAATAGTTGAATTTAAATATAATGCCATAGTGGACTTTGGGGTGTGTTTTTTGTTAAATATGTGTATTTGCTGACATCAGTGGGCCCCATGCAAGTTTTCTTCAGGAACTTCCGATCGTTTCACTTTTTATTCCGTACTACTGTTTCATTTTGAGTGGGCTAAGGAGTGGCTAAAATCCCCATTATTTTTCTTTTTGTGCATGTGCAGCTGTAACAGGCAGTCAGTGTACGCTGATGAAGAAGAAACTCCAAAGATATAAAGGTTAAATGCCAGAAATCCAGCACAGACTCAAGTGCTCACTCTGGCTCGCAGATTTGACTTTGCATTCTAATGTGCTGATTTGCATCAGTTTCATATCATATACAATACCATGCAGATCTGTCACGTGCCTGGTTTGCCGCCTGCCTGTTGCTTACCTTTTCTTCTGCTCCAGCTATCATTATCACTTAATTTTCTATTCCCATGTCCAACTGTCAGTTAAACTGTTTCTCTTTTCTCTCTCTGATGATATCTCTCTATTACTTCTCTGTCTTCCCTGGAAACACCCTGAGGCGGGTCTGCACATGCACAACAAGTCCAGAGTGGAACTGCCACTGTGAGAGTATGTAAATGTCTGTATGCGGCGCTCCACCCTTCCTTCCATTCCTGAACGTTGCCAACCATGCTCAATATATCCAGGTGAGACTATGTCAGTAAAGCCAGCCGAGACATCAGCAAGCACCTCTTTCATACTGCTTCTCTGGGTCTAAGGTAAGGGGCTTTGTCTACATTTAAAACAAGCATTAGATCATTTCAACTGACGTAATGTGGATGGATTTCTTTTTAATTTAAGATGAATATTTGGGAGGATTCAGGAGGACAAAAGACTAGTCTAGACCCCTCAAGTCTAAGAAAAATGGACGATAAAAGGGCAAGACTATTGTTCATTTTATTCCCTTTCTAGCATTCAATGAGGGAAGATCTTGTGTGTCAGGGAAAGAGTTCAGTCCTGGCGCGCACAAAAGAATGAGATTTGTAAAAACAGATAACTCGAAGCTGTGAGAATAAAAGTATACCTGACTGCTTTTGCTTCACTCCTCCGGCTGATACGTGCTACCTTGAAAAATGGAATAAAGTCAGGTTGAAGGTAAAAATGAATGACAGAAAAAAAATGAAAAACAGAGTTTGGGAGAAGAATTTTTAAAAAGCCGCAGAAGAGAACTTCAACCCCACCTTGTTAGTCAGGAGCACTGGCTCATACAGACAGTGTAGTCTTGGTGGATAGGAACGTATTTGCAACTAGCTCAACCTGTAGAGCAAGTCACAGTTGAGGATCTATCACTGTTTCAATGCTGTGGTTAAGCACACAAGGAGACAAAATGGGCATCTGTGCTGAGGATCAAGAGAATTTATAAGTAAAGGAGGATTTTGTTGACACATTCGGACATGCCTGCCTAACACCTGCTGATATACCTCGTAAGAATCAAAACTCCATGTAAGGCTCTTAATAAAGCCAGGGGCTTGCACAAGAGCTGTGTTTGCTTTGCACAAATAAGGCTCTAGTAGGGTACAAATAAGGTACGGATATTGGAATCAAGTGCATCGGATATCGGGATCAAATGCATCGCATAACCTGAGGTTTCTCAGTTCAGAAAGCGTGATATGTCTCGTCTGTCACAACAACGAAAAAGACAAACACACGGTAAAGAGATAGACGAGGCCGTTCGCTGTCGGCAGGGAAGCCAACATTGCAATCTAGAGCAAATAGGAAAACAAATTGTGCTCCAGCTTTGCCATCTCCCTGAGACAAGATATATGCTGTTGTCTAAGGTTTTTTTTCTTTCTATCCGGGCTGAATGTCACCTCAAAGTTTGTGTATGTGTGTATGGCTGTGCGAAATTGAGAGAAATCACACTGATAAACCACATGCTCTGTATGTTTGTGCAAAGGCTATGAATCACAATATACATGTATTTTTAAGGGTGAGTGTTTTTGTGTCTAAACATGCAATTTGGGAATTTGTCAGACGTCTGTTTTTATGCCCGAAGATTCAAAACAAAGATGCACCCGACAGCCTTTTCCCCAAATGAAACTGAGGAACGTCATTGTCCCAAAAGCACAGGCTGAGGTGCATTTTAAGATTAATACCCCGGCTTGTATTATTCACTCAGGAGAGGTGAAGTATAGGTAACATCAGTCGAGATTGAACCTGTTTGGCTTTCACTAGCCCGTGGTGTCGGTCTGCAGGCGTTCATTGAGTCAAGTCTTTTTATGCTATGTAATTGAATAGTCAGGAATGGTAGATGAGAAAGAAAATAGCAACTGATTTGACAGCTCAATATATCTACAGTGATGCCAAAATGCTGAAGGAAAGCGTGTCAGAATTCAAATAGTCTGGCTTAGATGAGACCGAAGTGAAATGGAACAGCGAGCAGGGAGGCTGTTATCCAACTTGTTCCCTGTCAGCAGTCATCAGAATGAGATGTAAATGTATAAGAGGGGCATTTCTTTCTGTTGTCGAAGAGGAATCCTTTTCAGAGTCTTAACCCTAATGTAGAGTCCCCGGCCCTCCTTATGCTCACTCTTACATAACAAAGCCAAATATGTATTTCAATGGCCCCTCACTCAACGGTCACACCTGTCGCTCCAGAGCTCCCAACCCTAAGTGAAGGTGAGAGTCCCTTTCAGATTTTAATCCCACATTCTGCAATGCCATGCACACACCTACATGCATAGTTCACACACCATCAAACCCAGGAGAGGGAGAAAAATGAGAGGATACGCGTGTGGCCAAAGAAATGTGAAAGCACACCCACACAGAAACATGGAGCCAGACAGACTTTAAAGTCTGCACACGATCGGACCATTAAATCCACATGCTAATATTTCAATTTTTCCCTTTCTCTCTCCCGTGGCACAATCATGGCATGCTTAATGTTCACAAATGAAATGCTGTTGCTTCGCAGTCCTCTGAAGAACCAAGACTGGCATTTGGGATTACAAAGATTTCTGCGGCAGCCTGATCAGCCACACTGTTCAAATAGCTGACTAATAGAGTTGAGAGTACTGGTTTGTCTTTTCAGCATAGAGGAGCTCAGATGATGACTCACTCATTTATGTATAATGAGTCTGTATTGAAAAGGTAGCTCTGTGTAAATAGGAATCGGCTGTGACGGGGAATATGTTTGTGAAAATGATGTCTGGTTGTTATGTTTCCTCACCGCTGATCACCATTTGAAAATTGCTTTTTTGTTTGTGATTGTTTTTTTCATTGCTTCCTCTGGTTTGGGAATGACACAACAGAAAAGTTGCATTAACCTTATATGTGCTGTGTGTGGAGGATTACACAGTAATGTAATATAATTGCAAAAAAATCGAATCTAATTTGAAATCAATTATAATTGATTGTTCACTTTACATGCATGAGGAGCATTACTCCGCCTGTGCAAAAAGTTGTGTTAATATCTCCTGCGGCTCTGGAGGAGCTTAGTGATGTCACCAGGGTTATGTCGCCTTGGGCTTGGAGACAACAGATTTATTATGCAACAGAAATGCTGCACTATAAACTGACAGTGTCTTGTTTGAAAGGTGTGGGCATTTACCAGGAAGGTAACAAAAGGTGCTGTCTGGTTGCATCATGGGAAATGTAGGATCCAGGAATTTACACCCAGTTTTAGGAATTAAAAGTCATAATATCTCAGCTGTTGAGTTTAGTCCATCTTTTTAAATTTGTCTCTCTCAGATTAAGATGTAAGAAGTTGTGTTATATCACTGGAGCATTTGAACCCTCACTAAAAAAAATTGCTTTAAAGAATGACGAAGATGAAGATAATGTGCTATGCTCTTAATCTAATAAATGGAAAGAGAGTATTTCACTTTTAAGCGCTTAAATTACTCTCTTTTCTAATCGACTCTGTCATTCGTCCATTGTTCAGGTTCAGATTATCAAGAACTTCATCGCACCGACCCCACCTGGTTTCCTGAGGAGCTCTTTCATCTCCCCTCCAGCCTTCTCCATCCCTTCCACCACCTCTAAAGGCAGCAGTCATGAACTGGTCTGCGTTGGAGGCTCTCCTCAGTGGGGTCAACAAGTACTCCACTGTGTTCGGCCGCGTCTGGCTCTCCATGGTCTTCGTCTTCAGGGTGATGGTGTTCGTGGTGGCGGCACAGCGAGTGTGGGGCGATGAAAGCAAGGACTTTGTTTGTAACACAGCCCAGCCGGGCTGCAACAACGTGTGCTACGACCACATCTTCCCCATCTCCCACATCCGCCTGTGGGCCCTGCAGCTCATCTTCGTCACCTGTCCATCGCTGATGGTGGTGGGGCACGTCAAGTATCGGGAGAAAAAGGACATGAAGTACACTGCCTCGCACAAGGGCGCCCATCTGTATGCCAACCCTGGGAAGAAACGTGGGGGGCTGTGGTGGACATACCTGGTGAGCACAAAGGGCTACTTAATTTTATTTCTTGCATCTCTGTAAATGCCACATGTAAAACACAGCAGTGCTTTTGTCTTGACCAAACTGAAGTTAGTCATTGTGAGGAATGTCAAATATAATTGCCATGGATGAGCAACTATGCACCAAAGGGTAGAGAAGACATTTGTATAATTATATATGATTTGTTTTCTCTGATCACAAGAAAAGGCGCTGACAGCTTCCTTTGCACCATTTCTTTTGCCCAATCAAAAACAAGTTTCACCATCCCTCCAAACTGGACTGGAGCTGTATGAGTTATGAGCTTATAATAGTTTAAAATGCTGTCTTGCTTCCAAAATGTATTATTCTTCCAGTTGTTATCAAACTCAGACCAGCAGTGACAGAAAAACCACCTGGATATTGTTTCATCGACAGGCAAATTAACTATTGCCTCATTTATTTTCCTGAAAAATGTGTCTCCCAGTTTAACCCTCATTTGTTTTTTCATAGGTAAGTCTGATTTTCAAGGCAGGCTTTGATGCTGGCTTCCTTTACATCCTGTACCACATCTATCATGGGTACGACATGCCCCGCCTGTCCAAGTGCTCCCTGGAGCCGTGCCCCAACACGGTGGACTGCTACATATCGCGTCCCTCCGAGAAGAAGATCTTCACCCTCTTCATGGTGGTCTCCTCTGCTGTCTGCATCTTCATGTGTATCTGTGAGATGGTTTACCTCATCTGCAAACGCATCCAGAAACTCGTCAGGAGGAAGACTGAGGCAGACAGGAGGATGTTCGTCGAGCATCACGAGATGTCACCGCTGGCAGCCCCCAGGTCAGAGTTCAGGTCCAAAACATCAATCAGAGTGGATCCTACAGTCTCTATCCAAAATCTCAGTAACATCAAGGCTGAGGAGAAACAACCTAAGGAAAAATGATGGCCAGCATGGCAGCAGTCATGTTGGAAAACTGAGCAAGGTACTCAAGGGACCACTGCAAGGAAATGCATTCATCAGACCCCATGGAGAGCTGCTGCTCAACACTGAAGACATCCATCAATTTAGGGACTTAAGACAGCGTTCTGTAAATATTATCAACTTAAATGACTTTCTGCAGGAATGGGCACCTCACACATGGAAATTAATCCTTATAAAGGATGATTTCAGAGAGGGTAAAGGGTTTTAGAGTACTTTTTGGAATGAGTTTGTGTTGTGAGTGTGTGGATGCTTGACCAGTTTAAGCCGTTCTATCTGGTACTCTGTAAATAAAACTATAAAATGCTGAAAGAAGTGATGTAAATGTAAAGTGAAAAAAGAGTGAACCCTTTCCCTGAACATGCACACTGCCCCTTAATGAATGAAACAAGATGAAGCACAGAGTGTGCTTCCTTTAGGGGAACACCATAATCAGCAAAAATCACTTAAGGGCTTTTCGTTCTCAGATATGCAATATGAATAAAAAGCTCTTCATTGTTCGAGAGCCACTTTGACTCCTGTTGAGAGCTGATGATCTCACACTATTAAATCTGAATTGCTTAATGAAGGTATGATACACTTTATGAAGAAATTCATACCACTGAAAAAATTATACTACGTGTCCTCAAATTTGTTTAAATTTAAAAAAGAATGAAGTAAGATGTCAGATGATCGTATATTTTGTTTTACACTTTGTATTTATTACTGTGATCTATAAAGCAATCTCAATCTTAATATATTTCAGTGTGTCTCCTTTATTTATTTTTTAAAACTTTTTGCAAATATCATACATGAAACTACACTGTTGCCCATAAAGTTGGAATAAAATGTTTTTTACCTCTTCTCATGAAATGATTGTGACAATGTGATTTATTCTTGATAAATAAAGTGTATATCTTCTCAACTTCATTGATCAAACTCTTCCAAACATATCACAGTGAAACTTAAACCACAATTAACCTTTGCAAACTGTGTATTCAGGCTTTAACTAAATTGGGGGTATTGAACAATTATTCCAACTTTATGGGCAACAGTGTATCTTGTAGCTTCCACTTAAGAGTTACAAGTTTGGGATTTAAGATACATTTTGGGGACAGGAAAGTTATTATAAGTTGTTATTTTGTTTTTTTTTAAAAAAAAGATAAGAAATGATAAAATACTTTAACATAAAACAATGGTTAAAAAGCATTAAGATTATTATTAGACTTTACTTAAGATGGGTTGTTCTAATGGATTGCGCGTTGGTTAGTCATACGAACATCATTGAGTGATCTGAATGAGATTGAGACATCGAATAAAGAAACAAAAACATGTCCTACCAACAGGTTTCTGTAAAGCCAGTACTTATTATGGTCACAGCCAGTGACTAACTCACCAAGTATTGGGTTATATTCATGAGACTGACAGTCAGAGTGATTCATGCTTATTTGCTCTGTCGTCATCGCTTTTCCACTCTGCCGTCCAATCAGGAACAAGGGACGCGGGTGCGGTTTTGACAGACCCGGAAATGCACCAATAGTGACGCTGAGCCGGACGGCGCCGTGTCCTCCCTCACTGCTGTCTTGTTGAAGGAAGTAAAGTCTGTCAAACATGAGTTTTCACTACGGCCAGGTACCGAAATACTGCAGTTTTCTTGTGTCTTTGTTCATTACAGTGACGTGTTAACATTGTTAAGTAACTGTAGCGTCTGTGTTTTTGCCTTGATACACCGTAACTAATGGTTTATGTTTTGGAAACACTAGTAACGTTAGCTGTGCGTTAGTTTGCTACGGACAGTGATAGCGGTGTGGCCAGCTGCTACATTCAGTATCTTACGTAGCTGTGTGCTTTACTAACGTTATAGTCATTTAATTTGCGCTAACAATGCTGACATTATAGCTGAACGACATAGAACTGCTGTAGCTTGTGTTCCCGTTTTTTAATTGACAACAGCCGTCTTGATAAGTCCTTGTGTTCTCATTCGGAGGTTACTGTGTTTTTATGGGCAAAATGTGGCTTTAGGTTTTTCTTGAAGTGGTGGGAAAAGTATCCACATCCTTCCAAGTAGGAGTATTGATATTTAACTCTAAAGGTGTTAAAGTCATGCTTACAAGTACATAAGTATTATCAGCAAAGTTAAAGCTTCAAACTACTGACAATGGCCCCTCCCTTGTCTCATATTTGGCTTTTCTATTAAACAGTCACATTATTGTTAGTAAGCTGTATTGAAACTTTGAATAGAGCTCATTTAGCCTATTTTGTATCCTGGGTAGCTACTGTATCATATTTTAGGTACCAACTACATGTTTTGTAAGTAAACTGGCTAACAGGCTAACTGTAGCTGCCAGATGAATATGTGAAATCTCTATATATGAAATCTATTAGAGTACAAAGTAGTAGAAAATGGATACACACAAGTTCAACTACCTCAAAAATAAAGTACGAAAACAGTGCTTGAGTAAATGTACACAGCCACTTGTTAATACTGGGTAGTGAGTACTTCTACTACCTTAAGTCGTCTATCTGTGGTACTCAGATTTTAATACTTAATAGCTGTTGATGACTTTTTTCATCTCACAGGACAGGATATAAGAGGTTCAGTCCAGCCACCCACAGCCCAGTTCTTCCTTGTATTTATCATGCAGTCCCAGTAAACGTTGCCCTTGTCTGTCACTGTAGGGCTATCCAGCAGGAAACCACCCACCACCAGGTGCTCCATACAGGGGAGGCAGTGGTCCCTATGGGCATCCCCCCTCAGCTCCGTATGGAGGTGCAACAGCTCCACCAGGGGGGGGTGCGTATGGTGCTTATGGAGCCCCAGGTCAGGGAGGGCAGTACGGGCATGGACCAGGGGGTGCCCCCGGCGGGCCTTATGGGGGTTACGGGGGACAACCTCACGGAGGACCTTATGGACAGCACGCTCCTGCAGGTAACTATGGGCTAAGACTGGAGCTGTGTAAACTTGTGCTTGTGGGAGTTGAACACGCGTTCTCTGAACACGAGGAGACTGCAGATAGGCCCCTCGCTCCCCTTTTTCATTGCCTCTCTCTCCTTTTCACTCCCCCTCACTCACTGGTGGCATGATGGATAGAAAATGACTTGCGTTCCCAGACAGTCATGTAGAGACAGGGTTCAGTTTGCGCCCCTCAGCAGGATTACACGGCTGGAGTGATGACTCCGGTAATACTGAGTGAGGGCTAAACAGAGTAAGAGACAGATGGGTAAAGAGTGTGTGTGTGTGTGTGTGTGAGTGTGTGAGTGTGTGTGATTACCCCGTTTCCTGTAGAAGCTAAGCTTAAGTCAGAACCTGATAGCCTATGTTGCTATCAGTCCCCACAGGGACAGAATCCATCAGGGTCTGGCCTAAAGTGTGCCCTGTCTCTCTCTCCACATTCATTTTTCTGACAATCAGCCCTCGTTCCACTCCTCCCCTCATCTCGTACAGCATTCCCTAACCCTCCCTTTCTCTTCCTCCATGTATTCAGGTAATGGCCACTATCACTATCTCTCTGTCTCTCTCACAGTGATGACTTCTCCGCAGCCCTGCCTTGACCCCGCCACTACCTTTTTCATAAGCTGTGCCTTTCTGAAACCCAGAGCATTTATAACTAAGGTTTAAGAGGTTTTCTTTTTCTTTAACTGGTTTTGCAACTGTAGGGAGATTCATTATTCATGTTTCCCATATTGGAAGGTTATGCAGCATTCAATTAATTAGATTGGACAGTGGAATTGTCATAGTTATCAGCTATTTCCAGCTGTCACAAACCAGTATTAGACACCTGATGAAATGTGTTTGTTGGTATAATCTCACACAATTGTTATGTTTTTTTCCACACATTCTTCCAGCAAGTGACATGTTAATAGTGTATCTACTACCCGTTAAAATCAAAAGCATGGGACTGCCCTTAGTAGTCGGAATTATTCTTAGCACATCATTTATATATGAAGTACATTCAGTGTTCTAGTCATTGGATACTGTACTGTTTTCCAAATCAGTGCCGTCTAAACCCCAAAGCCAAGCACAGATGTATTATTTTTTATGATCAAGTTTCTGCTTGGCAGAGTCAGTGAAGTTTCCACTGTCAGACAGCAGAATCGAGTTTCTTCATCTCCAAGTAAATAAATGATTATTTTGCATCGGTACCAGGCAGCCGCTTCATTTCCAAGAATCCTCTCCGTCTTATTCTTTGCTCTTTGAGTATTTCTTTTTCCCACATATATCTGTTGTTCCTCAAAGTCTGAGAGCTTGAGTGAAATAATAAGCGGTAAGAAATATATAACGACGGGAAACGATAAAGAGAATAAATCAAAGTAGTTGGCTCAGACAGATTGAAGAGGGAAAGCAGCGATAGAAGCAGGAGCACGCAAAGAAAACAATGCTGCAGTGATGGGCATCTTCAAAGTCAGTCTGCAGCAGCGCCCCTTTCTTCGCCATCCTATTAATGCTCTTATTTCTCCTCTCTGTAGGTAACATCCCTCCTGGTGTTAACCCAGAGGCGTACCAGTGGTTCCAAAGTGTTGACACCGACCGCAGCGGCTTCATCAACCTAAAGGAGCTGAAGCAGGCACTTGTCAACTCCAACTGGTCCGCTTTTAACGACGAGACCTGCCTCATGATGATCAGTGAGTCACACAGTTGCAGCCAAGCGAAACGCTCAACAGAGTCTGAGTCGATGAATTGATTATAAATGCTTTGACAGTGTGTCTTGAGGCAAAGAGACGCAGAGTTTAACTTTGCAAAATACTTTTAGAGACTACAGCAAAGAGGAGGAGGACGTTATTTGGGATAAAACAAATGACTTCAGGAGTGGGAGGGGTGGCTTATATATGCGAGGAGCCCCCTGAATCTCCCAAACTTCTAAATAGAATTTTCTTGTTTGTAAAAGAAGAGATTTAGGCAGCAAAGAGTCAGTCTGAAAAAATGACTGAGTCATGTTTGTCTCTGTGCCTGTTAGTTAGAGTCTCCTTACATTCCAGCTGTATTTGCCAGAGGGTGACTAGCGTGCTCCATCACTATCTCGAATGAGAAACGTGTGACTTGTGTTTGCTACCTTTTAGATAATTCAAGGACGTGGGACACATGCACGAAAATGCACATCGTGTCACAATAACCAAATAAAACAGTCTGAGTCTCGTTTGGCTGAGCGTGCTGTGTTTTGCATTTCTTGTTAGACATGTTTGACAAGACGCGGTCAGGCCGAATAGATCTGTTTGGCTTCTCGGCTCTGTGGGACTTCATGCAGCGGTGGAGAGCGCTCTTTCAGCAGTACGACAGAGACCGCTCAGGCTGCATCAGCGGCACGGAGCTACACCAAGGTAACCAGTCAGCTTGTGTGTGTGTGTGTGTGTGTGTGTGTGTGTTACAATTAGTTTAGTTTAAATGTAGGCTGAAGAAAACCAAAGACTCTCAGAGACACAAAATTCACTCCCATGTTGTTTCTCTCTCCTCGGCCCTCCCCCTCCTCTGCTCAGCCCTTGCGCAGATGGGCTACAACCTGAGTCCCCAGTTTTCTGAGGTGCTGGTGCGGCGCTTCGCCGTGCAGGGCAGACGGCCCGGCATCCACCTGGACCGCTTCATCCACGTGTGCACCCAGCTCCAGCTCATGACCCAGGTGTTCAGGGAGAGAGACACCAGCATGACGGGCAGCGTCCGCCTCAGCTACGAGGACTTCCTCTCTGGGGCCATCACCAGGCTCATGTGAGCCTCACTCCACCGACAGTCCCTCATGCTGCGGACTCACAGCACCATTCCATGTTCAGGTCTTATTTTGGTCAGTTTTTAATGATATGTTTACAGCACATCAGCCAGTACACATCAGTCCATGGCTTGTTGCTGTAAGTAGATACCGCCAAACATCGTGCTCCTGAATGAAGTTCAGTGACTGCTGTAAAGGTAGCTACAGCCTTTCACGGAGGGCTTAACATTCACAGGAAAGTGATTGTGGCTTCATTCATAGACTGAAGTTCCTAATCTTACCAGAGATGCCTTGGAGACAGTCAGCAAGTCTCTTGTTTACTAGCACCAGTAAAATTCTGAATAGTTAAACCGAGATACAAGAGAGCACCTGTTTACACACGCTGGTTTAATTCTCTGAATGTTGGCCTGACAACCCCACCGACCATATGCCTGTCAGCACCGAATCAGCGCAAAGAGTTAAAGAACAGCACTTTAACAGCAACCTACGTTTGACTGCGTGACAATGATTGTGCTCATCTGCAAATTTCAAGTCCTGTGAATTTACTCACACGCAGCAGTCACATGTTCCTGTGCCATGAAAAGGATTTCAAATTTTGAATTTAATCTATATGCATCAGCAGTATTCAGCATTTTTAGATCTCCGTGCAGTAGTTGTTGCTTTGTATTGCAACATGTCTAATTGAGCAAAAAAGGGCCCCAATTTTATGATATTAGAACGATCCTACTCTCACACTCATTGTGTCATTAAAGCTCTGCAACTAAGTGGAGTGAATTTGTTTTTAAGTTTTGCTGAATTGCACTCCTGTAAGCCACTATCAGCTATAAATAAAAACTAATTATCCGCGACCGAAAGATAAGTGACCCAGAAGCACTAAAAAGTGTTCCCATTATTGGTTTGCCACTTTCACCTCAGTAAAATGGGATTTTAAGTGATCAATGTGATCTAGTCGTTTATCATTAAATACACTCCGCCGATCAACCACTAAACATGCCACAATGGTTGAAATGCCAAAAACAAATAAATGCTTTTGTATCACGTTCTGGTGTGTTCACATTCTTGACTGACAATCATTCACTGTGACAGTTCCACACGTTTAGAAGAACTTTAATATATTATAGCAAACTACATACAGTGTTTAACCTGTAGAGTGTATAATAAGAGTGTGTAATATATAAAGAGAATATAATGTGCATCCGGCACATAACAGTTTACTGTCAGTATTACAGCTTTAGCACATTTTCACGAGCTTAGCTTATATTTTTTGGTGTAAAAAGCAAGAGAACAGTAATCGTGAGTACTTGAATAGAGTAAAGAATATTTAATCTCAGCAAAAGTGCGGCTGTTAATGCAGCAGTCATTTCCAGTTGAAATCCAAACCCTACTCGCGGCCTTTGACCTCAAACGGCTGCTTGTCTCTACCTTTGCAGAGGGCAGTTTGGCTGCACAAAAGACCTTCTGTCCTCTGCTTCCACATCTGTGGCTCCACTCCCTCACCATCTGTTACTCTGCTTGATCACAGCCTGTGTTAAGAGCACTCCTGCTTCACCTCGTCTCCTCCCAAATCAGACGCAATCCATCAAATTCTCCTGTGCATCGGTCTTGGTCGTATCCCACCTCCGTCTCCTCCTCTCACCTCTCCCTCCGTCGATTTCCGAGGCAGAACGTACGTGTCTCTGTGTCTTTAAGCACACTTTGTGCCACCATCCCCCCCCCCCCCCCCCCCCCGTTCTGTTGACACATCACCTGAACATGGATGCGCTGTGGCCAAAAGTGCACCATGCTTGAAGGCTATAGAAAGTATTGCTTTTTTTCTGGCTTTTCAGCAGTGATTTAACGTTAAAGTCCTGGTTGTCATTTCCTGTGTAATGAGGAAATTTCCCACCTCACTGACCATGCCTGACATCTGTAATTAACTTGGGCAAATAGAGTAGGTCTATAGGGCCTCAGTCAGCGAGGATGTGACGCTCCACTCTGTCAGCTCCAGTTTGTGATTTGGATTGATAAGATGGTTGTATTTTTACATAAAAAGCTTGGCTAGCGCAGCTCTAAATCTGATTTACTAATAAGCAGGAGCTGATGAAATAATCCTGGCACTGCTAAGGTAGCTGGTAAAGCAGAACTGGCACTAGTAATGTTGTTTTTCCGCAGGGGATGAACACATTTCACTTTATCTGACAGGTCTGATCAAATGCCAGCACTGGCAACTACAAGATGGACAGCGCAGAGGGAGGAACTGCTTAAAAGAATCATTTTGAAGCATGAAGCGTAATCACCCACACAGAATCCTGTTAATCACAATCATTTCAGCATTCATTTGAAGTAACGACGACATAAAGATTTGGATACCGCTTCAATTTTTTTAACCTTCTGCAATCGGCACAAATCATCAGCGAGCCTGGACTGGTCATCGCTGCATGACAGGCTGCATTCCAGTGGCTATAGATCAGCCCTGTGCCCTGCTCACTGCGTTTTAAGGAAAACCTTTAGGCCTGGGAGCTGAAATATCAGTGTCATCGATCATGTCGAGGTCTGACACTTACTGATTCATTACCCAGAAACTATAGTCGCATGGAGGGATATTTTCTTCCCAAGATAGTCTGGGATTTATGGTTTCCTGCTGGGTGACTGAAATGTACACAATTTCTCTGCGTCCCCCCATAAGCAGAAACAAAGCTTCTGAATCTGTCTGTGTCTTTATACAGTATACAAAGCCTCTGAAAGTGGCTCTGTCTTTATATGCCAAAATGTTATTTTATAAAAGAAAACTATCTTTTCACTTCGGGGGGGAGGGGGAGGGGGGTAGCTCATGCCTTGTCAGCATACGACACAATGCTGGTGACAGATCTGTCAGCCTCTCATGAGTATTCCTCGAGAGGAGGATTTTGCCATTGATGTTTGAACACAGAAAGATTGTTTTTTTGTGGTTCAACAGCTTGAGACGACATCTCAAAAAAAATCATGCAGGGAAATTGTTCAGCTGTTTTAATGCTTACATAACATGTTACCTGATCAATGGATCACTGAGTCTGACCTCTAGTTTCATTTCCTGTTACAGTGAGTCCACATTTTATTGATCTTAAATTTTGATTTTAACGTATGTGTCTTTACTTACTGTCTATAAAGTAATTATTGTAGCATTGTAGTAGTCAGTATTATTTATTTATTATTAGTTTATATATATAGCACATTTCATATGACAGACGAACCTTAATATGCCTGAAAGTAAAAAGCAAAGATCACATGTGACAAAAAACACATAATATAAAACATATAAAGTAAGAATGTATTTTTCTATATGAAAACAATTCAGATAAAGATATAAAAGATAAGAGGCTATAATCAGCACCAGTAGTGCTTGCAGCAGATATTGTTGTGTGTCCTTAAACAAGCAAAATGCATTCCTCATGTCAGCAGTGTGCTGTTTTCACCACTAGGCGGCGGTGAAACACAGAGGAAAGCGCAGCTGAAACCTTCTTATTTGCAGCAAAGTGACGCTCATCAGCCAATCAAGTGTAACCAGGAAGGACACCGGCAGTAACACGGAAGTTGCGTCCATCCGCTGCTGCACCAACGTGCTAACAGTAGAGGTGAGTGAAGGCTAATGAAACAAACGAAAGTCATTATCGAAATACTAGAGAAGTAAAGACCACAGGGGCGTTTTTTATACCGAAGGTAACGAGTGCAGGCTCAGCTTTAGAGTGACGGTGCACGGAGTGTGGACTCAGTGTTACTTATCATTCAGTTCACACAATGTAGCCGGTGACTAGCAGCTCTGTAGGGCGACTTAAACGCAGTGACGCCAGGTAACGTTACATAATACAAAACTTTGCGTTGGACCTGATGAAATGTCAAAATTAATCATCACGTTTTCAGACGCTGTGTCAACTTCGCTCGGGCTCCTTTTGGCTGTTTGTTACCGGCTCGCCGACGCGGGCCCAAACTCCATAACAATTTCGACCATATAATTTTCTTAGGTCGCGTACAACGTTAAATTTACGACCTTGGACATAAATAAACCCACTCTCTGAATCTAGGAGAACATCTTTCCATTTCGGCAAGGAAACAACAAACGAACAAACGCAATTAATGGTAGAATTTAATCTTGTAAATATTTAACGACAGCTGGGTTTCAGTCGAAAGGACGTATCGTTTTTGACCAAAACGTTAATGTTGCCAATAACATCAACCTTGATGTAGTTGGGTTCACTTTGCTAGTTAGGTCGGGGTCTTATATCAGCTGTTCAAATATAAGTAAGCGACGTCACACTCAGGCTCTCCTCGTTGATTGGTTTTATAAGCCTTATGTGTTGTTGTTGTGAGGAGGACATGAGAAGGACAGTGTGTCTGGTGTCTGGTGTCTTCACTCAGGCATGAATACCCTTCAAACAATCCTGTGTGTTCAAACACCTCAGTTGGTTGAAAAAAAAAAGAAGTGCTGATTTCTCATCATGTCCAATGAAGTTTTGATTTGATGATTTAAAATGTGAAAACACTTTCTCAGCCGGTTCTCTCCTCTATAGTTCCCATGTTCCCTCCCACCATAATACTGTAAACACCCCTTAATGTAAGCTAGATTGCACTTACCGCGTTATTGTTTTTCCCCCCTATGGAGCACCTGGGAGCCAAAGTGGCGTGCAGTCATGTGGCCTGTGGTGTGGACAGCGTTGCGGACCTATGCCCCTTATGTCACCTTCCCCGTGGCCTTTGTGGTGGGAGCAGTGGGCTACCACCTGGAGTGGTTTGTCAGGGGGACCCCTAAGCCTCGCGCGGAGGAGAAGGGCATCCTGGAGCTGAGGGAGGAGAGGAAGCTGCAGGAGCAAGTGGGTATGGACAGCACCCAGGTGCTTAGCCTGAAGGAGAAACTGGAGTTCACACCTAAAGCAGCCCTGAACAGGAACCGGTCCTAAGAGAGCCGACCCTTGTGGGTGTGAGAGACTTACGTTTGCCCTTTCTGAGCCGGAGGGAAGTGCATTGGGAGCAAAGGGGGGCGCGATTTAAGAAGGCAAAAACACTCATTCCTCCCATTCACCTCAGCCACACATCCTCAGTCCTGGCTCATCCAAAAGCATCAGCTACAAGGAGTAATTAAAAACAGAAATGGTCTTTTGCTGAGTCAAATATGGCTTATATGTGCTGTATGTAATACTTCCACCCTCCCTTCGATGTTGTCTGTGTATCTACCCATAACTAAAGCAAGACACTGTAGTCACAGCACGTTGAATATGGAGCCTCTGGATGTCTGATCTTTTAACTGATGACCAGGTTTTTGCATTTTGCTGTTAAACCACACACGTCATTTCCTGCTGGGAAATTATATTCACATTGCGAGCTTGTCACAAAGCGTTTCTCCTTTTTAATCTTCTCTGTATGTTAAGGCAGGACTTCTGATCGTGAACATTAAAGTGGAGAAAGACCCACAGGTGTTTGTTGTAGTTCCCTTTATCTCACGTAACCTTTGATGGCATGTGACAAAATAAGCCAGCAGCGTGTGAGGTCTCTCAGGAAGTTTTAAGCTTCTTAGTCCTGCTGTCTGGAACATCCACACGTTACTTTCATTCTGGAAAGTCTGGATGATTTGCACCCTAAAAGTGTTGATTGTGTGTGTTACTGAAAATGTGATCAATAAAGAAAAATTACGTTGATATGTTAAATGGGTATTCTACTATATTGTGGCATTTCAGTCAGTGTTGGCATCTTATTTCAAGCATTATCTTGATAAATGTTCATTTCAGGTCACTTGTGTCTCTGCAGCATTGTTTCGCATTCAGGTCTGAACAAACGTCTGACTCCACTTGATTACGAAACAATGCTGCAGCCAAAGGACAGAAAGTAACATCAAAGTCACAGGAAGGAAGTAATGACTCTGCTCATTCAGCTTCAAGAAGGAAATTGTTTTCGAAGGAACACTGTAGCAGAAGCATAAATGTGGAAACCGTCAACTCGTTCACCTTTTTTGGAATTTGACCTGCGGATCCAGGTTATTATAATTAACAAAATACTGAAACTAGGTGTGAAAAAATATTTTAGTTAACTAAAATGAAAATGAAATTGGACTTTAGAAAAGAATGAAAACTAACAGAAATTATATTGTTTACTTAAACTGTAACTATAGAAAAAATGGCTTTAGTCTTTGTCAATTTGGTCAAATGTGTCCACACAACCAGCAGGAGGAGGCATTGGTGCCCATGTTTACTGAGACTGGGATGTCTACATCACTGGGAGTCAACTGCCTTTAAAAAGTGCTTGTATTGGATTGTTGGTGCTGAACTTATTAAATAGACCCCCCCCCCCCCCCCCCCCCCCCCCCCATTATTATAATAAAAAAGAAGTAATATTGAAACTATGGGTTGAAACCATTTAATTTATAGTTTACAAGAGGGTAAATTATTTAACCTAAGCAGCACAACACTGCTGAAACCCCTCACTGTGTAACTGTACAGCTCATACCAGCTAAAACTCTAACAACACCAATAACAATGCAAGAACTCGTGAAATGACGCTCGGATCATGAATCTATTGCCCCAGTGCATGCTGGGAGGCTGCCCAGCGCACTTAACCTTATGTAAGTGCAGCCAATCATATGTCAGAGTGCTGATTGAGGTTTTAACTTGCCACTTCATGTTGTTTTTATTTCAAATTAAGAGCGGGCTGTCATGTCTAAGATTAACCAGCCAATCCAATAACTACCCAGTTAGCTGGATGATAATTGACAGGATCATTTTTAGCCGGTTAACAACGCGTCAGCCTGGATTGGTCAAGTCACATTTCAGGAACAAGTTCTATCGCTTTAGAATCAGCATGTGGGGTTAAATCTGGATGGCGTTGTCAGTGGAAGTGCATAATGAAGTGCAGGCCAGCATTGCTGCGGAGACTGATGCAGTGTGTAGTCCTTATTCATGCGTTTGGATGTAGATCACACTTGGTTCTGCTGTCATGTGTAAACAGCATAGATATATGAAAACACTGTTTTTGATACAGGCATCAGTCAAACAAAATGAACAGTTTTTTCCCCTCACAATCCATCAGTAATGTCACTGATTTATTAGTAGTCCAAGAAAATAATGTAAGTAATGAATCAAATAAAGTTTTATTATTTGGAACAATATAATATGACTTGTTCAGCAGTGATGTGCCCTTACCTGACATTTACCCTTCATGTGTAGGCAAAAAGAGGAAAAAGTTTCCAAATTTCAATAAAGAATATCTTTATTATCCTCATCACTAAAACAAGAGCAGTGATGTGGTCAGGGAACAAAGACCAGAATAGGAATCCACCATTGATTTAAATGGAGAAGTAATCAGTGTTGTTAACAGCAGAAAATTAGAAACGTTTATGAAGGTTTGCAAACCGAACATGCGATAGCTCACATGTACTCTGAGCGAACTCTAACAGTTATTTTGTTGACACTTTTACTCCAGTCCCGAAGCCTTTCCTGTGTTAAGTAATGAAACAGAAAGGTCCATCTCTCCCACGCCCCAGGGACTCTCTTAATGGATGATAACCTTTCCAGTTTGCCAGAATAAGTTCTGCTACGTTACCCCGCCAGTTAGTGAGATGGGGAAAGATGATGAGGCCCAGATTTACATTGGCACCAGAGAGCTGAATGCTGTGCTATCGGCAGGCATCAGCTTGTGCTCCCCTCTTAAGTTTGCTATCAGTGGAACGACCCGCTCCACTCCGGTGCTGTGCGTGCTTAAAGTGGCAATTGCTTCAAGCTGGTGGAAGTTTCCATCTGAAACTAGTGAGGATGGAGGTGAGGCTGCAGCCGCAGTATAGTGAGAGAGACTCTGTTAACAAGGGAGTGTGGTGTGTTTAGGTGTGTTAAAGGTGTGTGCGTCCTCCTGGGAACAATCAGAGGACAGTCCGCCGTCTAACAATGGACCAGCTCCTCAAAACTGGACAGTACTGTGGGAACCGAGCACCGAGGCTCCTGGGAAAGGAGGGGGATGTTTGGAGGTGCTCCATTGTTCTTGCTGGATGATGGGGATAATGGGTAAGGGTGATGCTGGCTGTTCCTTTTTTCTTTTTTTTTCTAACGAGGTCCAATCCAACATCCTGAGCGGACAGACTGGAGACGGTGTTCCCTCTGCTGCAGAAACAATGGAGCTGTCTGCCTGCTGGGAGGGCACCACATCCCCTATTAAGCAACCACACACACAATACACAGAATCCAGGAATACAAATATGTCCTATATCAAACTTATACACAGACAAGAGGCCAAAACATAAACACATAAAGGGAAGTCAAAGTAAAAACATTTGACGGTATATTCTCACAGGGACAATTAAGGAATGAAAAATTAACTAAACCACTCTGACGGTCAGGCTGCATATAGTAATATGGTTGGAGTGGCCAAATTATTCTACTAAATCAGATGTTTCTCAGAAAAAGATACCAACCAAATATTGGGTTTAGGTGAGCTATAATATAAATAATAATGTAATATATTATTATTATATAAATATTCCCACTATGTAAAAAGTAAAATTCTTCCAGATTTTTCTTTCAAATTGAAAGATGCTGATTATACTTTATAAATTTTTTCTCTCCGACCAACATCTTGATGTAAATTCAGTCCGAACTTCCTCTTTCATAGTTTCTAAAGGATGGTTGCACTCTCCATGCATATTAAACTTTAAAGCTGCATCGTTTTTTTTTTCCTTACAGCCACTTTGGGGCAGAAGAACAAGCTGAGAACAGAACATTGACAAATTATCACCGTAAAGGTTGTTGTGGTGACTATTTACATTCTAGAAGACATTTAGCAGCATAAATATTAATTTTGAGCTGTTTTTTTTTTGGTCTATCTGATTATCCATTCTTCACTCTTGTGCTTCACGCTGCACTACGCTCGCAAGCTATTTGATTGTTTGTTGTTTGGTACTGAGTAGGTAGCATACAGTCTGTTTAGCAGATTCTTTTCACTGAAAACATCTGGAAACAAGATTTATGAGAGTGAGCCAAAACTAAAAAAGTTGTGAGACGTACAGCCAAAACAAAAACTGAAAGTCGTTAAAATGCTGAGAGGGAGAGTGTAGAGTTGGGCAATAATTCTCTGTGGGTTTGTCACTATAAGCAACTCCTTTTATGTTGCGTTTAATCATCTGACTCATTGTAAATATAAAAATACTGATTAGTGCAGCTTTAAATGAAACACCCATGACATTAAACATGAAAGAACCCACTCTGCACATACTCATATCACAACTGCGGTACAACAAGTACTAAAACCTGTAGCTTGACAACTAATAGCTTAAGCAACACCACCAAATAAACGTGCAGTTTATTCAGATACCCCACCCCGACTCATATACACATACACACTCTCTACATGCTATAAATCTTAATTGACTCCAGCAGCACAGATGGCACTTTGCCCGTTTCCTTGATCCTTCACTGGCGTTTGATGGGGAGTCCGTGACATTAGGTCACCGAAACAGAGGGGGGACGGGATAAAACAATGCAACAATGCCCACTGCAGCCCCATTGTCAGGGTGAACAATCCCAAACGGCCAGTCCTTGGGGAGAAACAATACTGGAGCAGGAAACAGATACAGACCCACTTCCTGTCCAGAGTTTAAATTTAGGTACTGCTCAAAAGATTTTTGGTGTTGTGTTGTTAAGTAACACAAATGCCCAAATTAAGGACTGGGTGTTGGGACATGACATTGTTATGGATACAGAGAGAGTCGTGTGTCAGTATTGTGTGTATGTGCGGTGAATGAAAAAAGGAAGTGGGCACACATACACACACTTAAACATAAACATTAAAGCCTGAAAAGCTTTTTTTTGCTATGCCAGGCACATAATTTCCAGTTACATCCAAATAAAGAGATATTGCATAACTTCAATAACATTATTCCCCCTGTGGCTTTCTATTTTCAGCACTGCTGGTCCCTTGTTTACACACACACATATATATATGTGTGTGTGTGTGTGTGTGTGTGTGTTTTTGAAAGTCTGCCATGAGATCACATTGGACTTTCTTAACTTGAGTGTGTGTGTTTGAGAGAGATTCGCAGGGCTTTTGGCAGCACAGCTGGCAGGAAGTATGACATCAGAGCAACTGGTTTGGGCAGGCCTTGCACATAGGTGGACCCTTTAAAGACCCTGCAGAGCCTGGTGCAGGAACCTTCCCTAAAGGAGAGCTGCCTGCAGGCTTGACAGTTGGCCTTTTATAAGACATGCTGGAGCCCGGAGGCTACTCAGTGGCACTTTGAACTGCTTTATGGTCCAAAAGCGGTTGTACAGTTGCATGTGTGTCCATCTGTGCACGTGTGTGTGTCTGTGTGTGTGCGGTCATTCACCAAACTGCAAGATAGCCTTTCTTTGTGTGTGAACGGCGGCATGTCGCTTCACCAGCAGAGTGAGGAAGTGCATCAGCAGTGATTTCAACAATGTCAGGAAGCACAGTCAGAATGGCAGCTGATCCCAGAGGTTGTATTCATAACTGTTGAGGATGACCTGTCACACAGACTCCCACTGATTTTATTTGTGCAGCTATACACAAACAAATATCACCATTGTTAAGTTTGTTTTTATTGGAATATCCTCTGAAAGCAGTGAGTATCTAATCTGATTGCTCTGACTTTGGGAAGCAGCCTGGATGTGAATAATAGGTCATTAAACCAATGAATGAATGACTCTTACCTGTGTCATGTTGTTCTGGCTGAGGAACATGTAGCCAAAGCAGCACTTTCATTCAGGAGCTTGATAGGAGGGCTGCATTTTTTCCTTTCGGGTAGATATTGACTGTAGAGAAAAAAAAAAGGCTGTTGGAGCAGCAGATAATCTGCACCGCTGTTTTCCTCCTGGAGGTTTATATTTGCTTCACTGAACAGGAGGTGAGAGTTTACTCTGTGGAAAGAACAGAGCAGGGCGTTTGGCCTCTCTTTCCCATAAGGAAGATGGATGCAAAAGGGAGCTCCGCTGTTCCGCTCCTGGCTTTGGTTGGCAGGAGAACACTGATATGGGTCGCCCCATGCAATCTGTTCCATGACCCTCTGGCTTTTTGTGAAAACACACACATGAACAATCACATGGACGCATGCATGCTAGTGCGCTCGCATGCACCCACCCACCTGGACTGAGATAACAAGACTGCACGGGAATGCCAGCCAAGTTCTTGTGAACAGACATTGAACTGGGCAGCTTGAGCAGGCTCTGTTTGGATTGTTCTCTCAACAATATCTGCCAGTTTATCCTCGACACAGGGAGGGGCTGCGCACAGTAAAAAACGCATTCCACACAGAGGACTGAGGAATGAGTCTTCCTATTATTATTAAATCATAAAACAATGTGATAAAATCCAGCAAAGGAACAATAAGGTCAGATTCTTTTTAATTTCTCTTTTTCAGATGCTGGTTGCAGTTCTCGTTTGGCCTCGCACAGCTCAAGCTGTTCATTTTATTAGAACCTGTCTCGCTTAAATTTCCCATAAACCCCCTTTCCTGCTATAGATAACTGCTTATCGTCATGGAGACAGTTCGGTAAATTGCTGGAAATGAGTGCCGTATTGCAGAGTGCTGCAACTGCCGCCCCGAAAAGACATATGGCTACATTCACTCGGAGCCTGGCCGAGCACCTTTGTGGAAGATGCTGACTTCTGGATTTTATCAATTGCTTTCTGCGAAAACAGCGTTAACAGTTAGGGCTCCCCAGGGGATATTAAATAGAGCCAGCCTAAAGTGCTGTTCCACCTTGTATGAACTTTTACTGGCATATAATTGATGCCTTTCTTCCCTGTACAGCCAGAGCAACAGATTTAAAAACAGCCATTAAATCAAAGTTATTTCCCTCCATTTTTTTCCCCCCTCGGGAGGTTATGCTCATGATACCCTGTAAGGCTCATCCACTTTCTCCTTTCTGCTGTTCCCAAAGCATTTTCTCTTGAGTGATTCAGTGCCTCCATATTGTGACAGTATTTGGATAGCAGAAAGTGTACCATTGGACACAGAAGCGCCACACACTCCAGAGACATTTTGCCCACACAGAAATCTCATCCCTGTTTTCAGAAAGGAAAGGGAATAAAACCATGTACACAAGAGATCCACATGTACGGAATGGCGTGTCTGTATAACATCTACAGTGTATTTCATATAGCACGAATGATGCATGATGGGATTGAACAATGTTGATTTTCTGAGCAGTTATATCATAAGTAAGAGTCATTGTTAATTTGTACTTTAAGCTTTTTTTTTTTAATAAATATTAACAACGGTATTTCCTCACAATACTTAAAACATTAAATACAGTTTTCAGATAGTCATTTCCTTGCATTAAGTTTGCACATTTCTGTACCGCTTTCAGTCCGTCCAACACGCAATCACCGATGCATCCTTTGAGTTCGCTCTCAAGCTCTCTGAAAAGTTCGATTTTCAAACTGGAAGCTTGTATTTTCTCCAATATTCAGCTCTCGCAATCAAGTATGCAGTGGTCCTCTCCTTCCCTCTTGCTTCAGAGCTAAAATACTATGGTCACTGGCAATGGCGAGTCATTTACAATCCCCGGATTCTCATGGTTTGGCTCCCATTCTCTTTATCCGCCTTCCCCAGTCCATAACCCCAACTGCAGTGACCAAACCTCACTGGGTGAAAGGGAAAAAGTACATTGTGTGTGTGCATGCATGCATGCCTGCATCCACACAGCCATTAACCTCTTGGGAGCTGAGCGGGATCCAGAGACCAGAACATTCCACAGTGTGAACACAGCAGTGGGGTGAGGAAGGGGGGGCTTCAAAGAAACCCCGGGGTGACAGTGCAAATCTCAGAGGAATATGCTTAAATCTGGTTCTACTGCAAACTCTCCCATACACTCTCACATAATATCCGCAGCCCCTTCGCAGACACCCCCTGTGCGGTGTTTTTTTCCACTGTCACATTCAGAACTAAAAGCCATTAAATGTAGCACTAAGGCATCTTATGACTGTAATCTTCTCTCATTGTGGAGTCTCATTTTCTTTGCCTTGGGGAGCGTTCTCCAAATGTTCAGTTTTGAATAGGTCTATTTATCTGGGAAATGCAGTGCAATAGTTGTTCTTCATTTCTCCTTCGTTTGAGGTCTCATCGTGGCCTCCTGACAGTCTCGTGTCGTGTGTCGAATAAAAAAAACTGGCAGACTGAGAAAACAAACAAAGCTTTCATAGTCAAAAACAACAAATTGCCCTATCTGACTGTGTCATACATAATGCTTCTGCTTTGAGCGTCCCTTTTGAGCACCCTTAGTGATTTTCTCAGTGTGGTGTGCATGTTTCTTATAATGGACTCTAGGGGAATGTTTGGTCCTCATAGCCCCCATGCAGTTCACATAACTGGGAAGCACGTCGGTCTCATCCTCCCCAGGCCTCCAGTTCATCTCTATCGCCAGTTCGCCGTAGCTCTCACAGGGGTTGGTGTAGCACGGAGCCTCGCCTGGGGTGGGGAGGTTGACGTGGCTCCCTGCTTTGTAGGACTGTGACGCCTCCGCTTGGAGCTCCGGAGTCTCCTCTGGTGCGGTCACCCGCTCTGACCGAGGTAGGTAGTCTTGGAGCTCGGTACGGTAGCGTTTCTCCAGCCGATGGGAGATGAAGAGCTGGAGGAGGTGGAGGAGCTCGACAAGGTTGAGGAGCAGGGAGACGGCAGCGATGACCTGAGTGTAGATGGTGAAGATGGTCTTCTCCGTGGGCCGGGAGACAAAACAGTCAACCGTATGAGGACAAGGGAACCCCGTGCACTCAAACTTTGGTGAAATGAAGAAGCCATCATAAAGGAACCACAGCCCTACGATGAAGCCAACTTCTAGGAGGATTTTTAACAGGATGCTGAATGCATACGCACACAGCAAGGTGCCTTTCAGTTTAGGAACCTCAGGAGAAGCCTTGTCAGCTTTTCTGCTTTTCCCCACCTCTTGTTTCTCCTTGTTTTCCGCATTGCCTTTAATCACATTGTTATTGTCCCTTTCTATTGCAATCTCTGCTCTCGTACTTTCACCACCACCCTCTGCTGCCTGCTTCCCTTCCTCATCCTCCTCTTTTTTCTTCTCCTTCCCAGCCCTTATAGCCACATATCCAAAGTAGAAGATGGTCGGCGTGGAAACGAAGATGATTTGGAGGACAAAGTAGCGAAAGTGCGAGATGGGGAAGGCTTTGTCATAGCACCCAAGCGTGCAGCCAGGCTGTCCCGTGTTGCAGACAAAGTCCGCCTGTTCGTCATCCCAGGCAGATTCGGCAGCAGTTCCCAGTACCAGCATGCGAAACAGGAAGAGAACGGTAAGCCAGATGCGGCCAACGCCTGTCGAATACTCCTGGCCCTCCTCCAGCAGGTGCTCCAGGAAGGACCAGTCAGCTCTGGACATCCTCTGCTCCTGATGGGTGGACAGATGGGGGTGAGTGAGAGTTTGAGAAATTGAGATTTTAGGGTTATCTCACCCTTTGGTGTGCACAGAAAATCAATTAAACAATATTGTTTTAGAAGTGTTTTTTAGTTCTTTAGAGGAGGATAAGTACAAATCTGTTTTCTGTGCAATTTTTCTTGGGTTATGCTGCCTTTAAAGGTGGTTATGCAGGTGGAAAGGGGTTAATTTGCAGCATAGATATTAAAAGTGTAAAGCTGGACATAAAAACAGACCCATATTCACCTTATGGAGGAACGCTATAATAAAGCAAACTTACTTACATCTCTACGTTCCATACATACATACAGATTATTACCTGCTTTTGGAAACTAGCATTTGCTTCCCGGCTCACCCAACAGTTCCTTAAAAAGAAGCCGTGTTTGGGACATATCCCCACAACTCTCATCTCAACTGAAACCTGCTCTGTTGTATGTTTTTGCCAAAATATTACTTAACCTCTTTTGTCAAACCTTTTACCACTCTTCTGTCTATGACTGTAACTGCTGCAATGGGTGCGTGTTATACCCCGTTATGCCCGTCTGCATGTCTAGTGGGCGTAGTAGTTGTTATGCAGGTCATATAATTTATCCACCTTTTCATTTACTACTACATTGCTGAACAGATTGGCTTGAATGTTCAATTTAACACCTAACTGGTATATTTTATTTCCACTACAAAATTTTCAAAGGTTTTAATAAACACACAGTTAATGTATAAGTGCTTAAATATTTCTATAAGCAACAAATGAGCTAAGTTTCTCCAACCTTTTCAGTATAATGGTGTCTTTTTTTTTTTTTTTTTTTTTTTACTGGGGAACATGTGTAAGTGGCTGCAACCCGCTATTAGTTCTTCCATGAGCTCACGCCGTTGTTAGGGTGGGCTCCAACTCCCCATCATCAAAATGTGAAAAACAAGGCCCCCATACACTAAAATGAACTAAAACAAAAACACATGGTACTAAACGGTAACATTTAATATGAATGGAAATGCTGTAGTGCACACTTTCACTGTTCAGAGTGAAACTGGGGTGAATGAGTCCAAGAGAGGCCCCTTGAACTTTTACACGATGCAGTGTTATTACCATATATACATTTATTTTTATGGTTGGATTTATGAATCAATTAAGGTGGAGTCCATGAAACACATTGAGAGGGAGTTAATGGAAGTTGCTAATGATAAATGCGGCTTGTTAGGAAAAGTGGCTTGTTGGGAAGCGCACGAACGCATGCACACATGCACACACACCAACACACACACACACACACATCTGAATAAACATCCTGTGTGGGGGAGTTGCTGCTGTGACTTTTGTCTGTTTGTTTAGACTGTTTATGTTTTTCTGTTATTTCTTCCCCTCTGAGAGAAAAAAAAAACTTTAATAGTGAAAACGCAAACTGACAGGATGAGACAAGACAATGGACTGTCAGGGGTTCTGGCCTGCTGAACAGGCACTAAAGTGATAACTGGACTGATCCACTTCTGGGAGTATTGTCTTGAGTATTACTGTTATCTCTACCAAACATACCACAGAATACCAATGGGCTAGTAACAAATCATCATATGAGACAGCATAAGACTGTGAAGTCCATACAAAATATATCACAGTAGAAAATACAATAAATCCCTACAACCAAGACACCGACAAGTCTGCTTATGAAGTCATTTGAAAGTTTCTAATCTTATTACTGCCATATTTTAAGTTCTTATATTATTCCAATAACATCTAAAAGTCTACAACTAGACAGGCTGGATGAATAAATAGTGATAAAACTCAATATGAAGCACCACAGATTCACTGTGATTTATACTCAAAGACTAACAGAATACATCAGATGGAAAAGTTAAGACACCCTGTGATTCACTACAGGAATACAGACTGTAATAAAATAATACAATTACCTCCCAAAAATCAATAAAACGTGTGCCAGGCTTGTAAGCCCCTTGTAGACAGGTTATTCTGATACTTTGGAGGATTAAGGACAATGTGAAATCCAGCAGAGCTCACTTGAGAGCCACAGAGACGTATGATTATGTCCTTAAAACAATATTACACACACAGAAGTCAGTCCTAATCTGATTTTCTCTCCCTAACTGGAGCGGAGTCTCACCTTTCTCTCTCGTGAACTTGCGTCTCCTTACCGGCCTCGTTCTTCTTCTTCTTCTTCTTCTTCTTCTTCTTCTTCTTCTCTCGTCCCCCTCCGCTCCTCACAGTAGCTCTGTTTCTGTTCGCCTTCTTTAAAAAGAATCGATGTAATCGGAAAAAGTGGGGAGAACTTTCCCATGCCTGCCCCTTCAGCCCTCCCCTCAGGAACTCCGTCCAGGAAATGGGATGGATGAACTTCAACTACTGCGCTCGGACGCACGGGTTTAACTTTGTTTAAAGACTTCCACTTTGCATTAATCACACGGGAATATCGCCTGATTCCGGTTACTTAAAGGTCAAAATGACTGGAAAGAGAGAGGCGTGTTTTCAAAAGAGGGGAAAGACTTTATTTCACAGTGCAGCGCCATTATAATTAAAAAAAAAACACGTCACAACAGCTATTTCTAGAAACTTTTACTAAACTTTCTGCGCATTAATTGGACCAAGAAACAAGCAGACTTGTCAGATGATCACTTACGGGACTGTCTGACTGTAATTTTCCATGAAGCCACGCAACGGCGCCAGCCACCTTGTTTTCCAAGAAGCGCATGACGCACCGATCAATGAAGCTCACTGATCGCCTGAAATGAGACCCTCTCTGTTTAAGTTGTACGATAGATTTATTGAGCCCCTCGGCATTAAGTCACCTGCACGATTTGGTCAAACCCACAGCTTGTCGCTGAGGTGATTTCATCTTGAACAGCTGTAATAATGTGATCAGTTTTGTCATACATCAAAAACATGTGCACTTCTCCTCTCTTACATTTACCAGGACACTATTGTGCTTTTTACCCCACTATTTATTTGACTGTTGTCATCAATAGTTTCTTTCCAAATTAAGATTTGTATACAAAGCATATGTTCAATTTATGAAAAAAAACGCAGTGCTGTAGACGAAATGACCTAAACACACACACAGACACTCACATACAAAGCTTTCACAATGTAAAATGATGCATGATTAGTGTAGTTCGGGTACTTTAGGTGCATTTTGTTGCCATGGGGGCTTGAAATGAGATGAATACTTCTTCTCCCTCTGGAGTGAAGTTAATCATAAGGTAGCTGCTTAGTAACACTAAGTACTGTATTCACCTCCCATTAAAGTTTACAATATTATAATTATAACTATCATGTAGGCTGCAATTAATCTGAATGAATTTAGTGAGAACAATAAAATGTCAGTCATAGCTCTCCTGCCAGTGTGTGTATTTTGTGTATTCACCACAAATGAGGCCTATAGTAGCATCACTTTTGCCCATTCAAATAATAAAATAACAAACTCATACTAGTGGTATTTACATCTACTTTCATCTAGGCTATGCACCGAGATCTCACCTTGTATTTGGGCTTGTTGGGAGGCCTGCAGCCTGTCTTGTTTCCTCAGTCAAGGTCTCTGGCTGTGCACAAGCTTTGTTTGCAGGCGTGTGGCTATACCTAACCTCCCCAAGCCCATGATGCTGCTTTAACGATTCTCTTTGCACATTCATTGGAAGTCCATATAGAGATAGTTCAAAAACCTTGAGGCACGTCTCTTCTATATACTGGATAAGAGAATGCGTCTTTTCAAAACGCGCCCGTCTCCGCTGGAAGATGTAAACAGAGTGTGTACTGCAAGTAAGAGGTAGCTGGAAGACTAGATGTAATATCTTAAATCAATTTTTGCACAAGCTAGGCTGCACACCGCTGTGAGCATCAAACCTAATGGCTTCCTCGTGCCACTAAGAAATTGAAACAGTGATTTATTATGAAGGAGTATCATATTCTAATACATTTACGGCGTGGTAACACAAATTAAAAAACAGAAGCACTAGTCATAATACTGTTCAGCATCATATCACATGTCTTAACACAATCTGTACAAATCCAACTGCTAATGGCCACACTGGTTATCACCTTCTGACACCACGCTCAGTCACTTTATGAGAAGTCATCTCTTCACAGTCGTTCCCAATCAGCGCCGCACCATCACATGTGTCAATATGTAGATTTTAAGAAGAGTTAGGGGGCCGGGTCCATCCGCCAGGCTGCTGCACAGAGCGGAGCTTTATAAAAAGCATGTTAAATTGACAGTGAATCATCCTGACAGATCAGCGTCTTGCTCTTTCTTTGGTCATTATATCCGTAGATGAATGGCGGGGAGGGAAGTGAGGACAGCCGACAGAGAGTAATGGGACTGTTTCCATTCAGGAGATGTGTTATGCCTTCCTGCTTTCGGTGTGTTCCTCCCTGCTGGTACAGTTATCAACGAATCTAATTGCCAGCTTCAGCCTCAATCAATTCCTCACAGCGGGACACATTTAAACATGCACAATTGTATTTCATGACTGATTCAGACCTGAGTGTACATCAGCAAACTCAATAATGCAGATATGAATGTGGACTGTGGAAGACTTATTCAGAGATGGGTGGGAACACCAAATTACGAGTTTGAGAATGAAAAATCTTTGGAACTTTTTTCAATTGACTTTTCATCCGTTTAAATCTCCACAACAAAAACAAACGGGCAGGTGTATCCTAATGGGTTAAAATGAAGCAGAAGCGAAAACAACAAAAGTACCAGATCCATTTACTTGACAGCTTAGAAAAAAGAAATTACCGACAGACAACAAATCATGCCCATGTTTGTGATTTTTTTTTTTACATGAATAAGTAATGGAGGGAGTGTTAAATCAACCTTACCATGCTTTGCTAAATGATTAACTGCAACCATCGCCTGTAGAAAAACAGACTGAAGCACCGTCTACTCGGTCTCTCTTTATTTCCTAACATTTGATGGTTCTATGGAAGTGGATATTCATTTTAACCTCTGTTCTGTCTGTCCACCACTTTGGTCCAGACTGAAATATCTCAGCAACTGTTAGAGGAATTGCCATTAGATTTTGCACGAATATTCATGATCCCCAGAAGATGAGTCCTGCTGACTTTAGTGACTCGACTTCTCCTCTGGCGCCACGATGAGGTTAACAGTTGTGGTTTTTAATTAATTAAATGTGTTGACAACAAGCAGATGGGTTGCTAAGTGCTTTTTCCTCCAGATATTCATGACTCCCAGAGGATGAATAAAAGATGAGTCATACTGACTTTAGTGGTTTCCTGACTTTTCCTGACTCATGTCACCATGACGTTCACGTGTGGTTTTGAACATTTGTTGAAGGTGTTGGATGATGACATTTAGTACAAGCATCCATGATCCCCTGAGAATGAATTGTAATCACTTTGGTGATCCCCTGACATTTCATCTAGCTCCATCATAAGGTCGTATTTCTTAATTGTCTACTTCTTTGTTTTGTGACCAAATACCTGCAAAACTAACCACATTTGCACCAGCCTCAGCTACACTTCAGGTTTACTGCTAAGTAGAAAATGTTAGCATGCTAACACGCTACACTAAGATAGTCAACATGTTACCATTGTCACTGTGAGCATATTAGCACACTCATGTTAGCATATAGTGCAAATCACCGCTGTGTTTAATTACAGCTTCACAGAGCATTTCATTAGGAATACAGTCACATTAGGCTTCTTACATAGGAGCACTGCATTGGCAATGAATTAATTTTTATATACTAAACGAATGTATCTTTGAAACAAAAATAGATTTCTCTGTACATCTCTTAGCATCACTGTGTTGCAGATTGCCCACACAAAGAAATCTCTGAGGAACACGAAAGTCCCTGTGACATGTTATATCATGCAAAATTAATGCAAGACTGAGGAAAAAAAATTTCTTCTGGGGTTTCATCACGTGATCCACTGCATCACATGTCTGTCCTGTGAGAGTGACGGTTTGCATGGGGCAGCGCAAGAATCGCTTTTTCTATCAGTCTGTCGCACCGACAGTAAATCTCCAGCACAGAAAGCAGCGTGTGTCTATGAGTGCTGCCTGGTTAGTAACGGTGTCAACGCCACATGAGCAATGGCTATGTATGTTGTTTGATGAAATATGCATGACACTGGCAGAGCTGTAGAGCCTCTGAAGTGATGGATATACTGTATATATATATATAGTATGTGTTGAAGCCGGGGAGGCTGATGGGAGAAGGGTGATAGCACGCTACACTAACAGGGTTTGTGACATCACCACTGTGCCAACAGAAACTAAATACAACTATACCCTGCATCTCATACATTCTTATCACATTTCCCCCCTTTTAGCGGACAATTCAGTGCCACCACTGGCTTGGACTTGGTTCTGTAATAGAATTCCCAATGTCAATCTATGCATGACCAGTTCTTTTCTTTTTCCATCCCATGTGTAAACACAGTGTCATGGCTCCCTGTTGAAATCAGGGTTCATATCCAATCAGAGCGTTGCCTAGATCCCCCTTGTGGTCTACTTACCATGTGTCTCCCAGCCTTATTACGCCTAGGGACCGGTCCCTGACAGGCGCTATTGATCTCAGCCAGTTTGGAGCCAAGCCATGAAAGTGCACATTGGCAGCTGATGACAGCTTTATTAGAAAAGGAGGACACGGCAGATCAGCAAGTTTCCCTGCATCAGAAGGCCCAAAGGGGATGAACCATGAACAGAGCTCATCACATTTGTTTGGGGATCAATTGAGTGGCAGTTTTTTCGAAGATGATCAATTTGTTTTGTCTGGTGGGGATAATGCACTCCGACCACAGGTAAAGACCCACTGCAGAGGGAAAACCCTGCAATATGTATTCATGTGCTTGTTTAACTGGCAGAAATTCATAGACTGCCGTTGTGGACTAATTTTGCCTTCAAGCTTGGCTAATTTGCAAAGAAAAACAATAAACTTCTGTTTTTGTGTCACCATTCCAGGTTTCCTGCAAATACATCAAATCACCTCTTGAATTTTACTGTTAAGAAAAAAAAATGGATGCCTGCTCCCTCTCCGCAGTTCTGCAGGGATGTGAATGTGTAGATGATTATACCTGTGGGAATGCTTGTGCAAAGTTAAATTGACCCCAGAAGATTACTTTTGTCGTTCACTTTTATTTGTTTGCAAAAGATTGATTCTTATAGGAAAATACCTGCATTGCAAACACTTGGACTGTGAAATTACGCAAAAAGGGGTTACAGATTTTTCAAATTACATTCTAGCTAATATTTCTGGAGCAGAAAGAAGCATTTCCGATTCATTTGTGACCGTGGCAATTCGGGAATTCAATCCCAAGACGTGCAGAAAAATGGCAGGTTTTGCGGGCTTGAAAAATTCAGCTCTTTTACGACCGCAACCAGTCGTTTGACTTTACCAGAAGTGAGCTGAGGTCAGGGCCCTCTGACATCTGGCTTTAGCGCAGCTCGGACGAGTGCTAATGAAGACACAAACAGATCTGCTGGCGGGCTGTGAAGCAGGTGGTGCAAAGGCCGAGCTGTAAACGATTGTAGCCTGGTGATGAATGCCCTGCCACACACATGAAGGGTGAGGGCGCGCGTTGTGTCGTGTTGAAAATGCGGATATTACACCTTGAACCAGTGAACCGATAAATATTCATTAGGCTGCCTTCCATTGAGAGGGAGTGCATGGTTACATCTCAGTGGCCTTGTTATGCAGGAAAATGGTGTCCCATGGCTGAGCTAGAGTGCAATTGACTAGGAGAGAAAGGGACGCCACAAACATAATGAGGCTAATACAGTAAAATGTGATTTTCTCTCCTATACTTTGTACAAGCATTAATGCACTCTGAGTGAGTAAAACACACTTAGCTATAGAAAAGCTTAAAGCCCAGGGCTGCATGTTAATGCACTAAATGTCAGTGTCTGGGGCTGGCGTGTTTATTCGACATAACTCTCTCCTTCAACAATCACTTTGTGACAACTATGCATAATTAAGGGGATGGTGTGTGGAAGCATGTGTGCAGTGTGGCATGCAGATCCACGTCCTTTCCCTTGTAGGCAGCCCCCAGCAAGCCAAATGAGCTGAAACATCACCTTATAAAGTAATCAAAGGCAGATGTGGTCACACCGTGCTCAACATGGCAGCTGGTGAGACATGAAAGCGAACACTAAACTTTGACACCAAGCTGAGTAGACTTTGACTAAGACTCAACTCTGATCTGAGGTTGACTTGACATGCTGACACTTTCATCCCGACAGTCAGCACATTTATTTCTGCTGTCAGAAGTCTGGTGTGAACGGTTAAAGACACACAAACACCCTAGCTGCTGACAGTCTCACACAGTGGCCACTATCAGTGTCACTGACCATGGTGCTGAAACTAAAGGCTGCCAATGTAACCAAGCTGCTTCTGCTCCACAGTTGTTGCTACTATTAATAAATAAGCAGGACTATTCAATACAAATGATAACACACTGAAATGCTTGGAGGAATTATCCTTTTGCATATCACTTTCCATTATAACAAAGTTTAGATGCTGAGTCCTCATCAAAAGTGCTGCAGCAGTAAATTAAATGGTGGATGAGATACTGTGTGATCGCCAGTGGCTGAAAACGACAAGAAAAGCAAGCGACACAGTGAAATAATTAATTAGATTTTCAGAAAAATACAACTATTAATAGATCTCATACTCAAAAAACACTTTGTGCATATTCGTCAACCCTGAAAGGGGGTAAACGTT